>NC_141924.1:22024434-22175949 GCF_057802395.1 Ceratotherium simum simum
TAAAATAACACAGTAGCACCAATCCAGTGGATCTCTGACCCCAATTCAGACAATCTTCAAGTAAGCTGGAGTACTTTCTGAAAGCGTGATCACTTCTTTTGCTAAAGTTTCCAACAATTTAGGTTAAATGAATAACCCAGAGAATGAGAAAGAGAATGAGAAAGAGAATGTTAACAATATAAAAAAAAAAAGTAACCAGAAGGAGATAAGTCAAAAGGCAAAGTAAAAGTGCTGACATGCTTATTTGTAAGAGAAAAGATGTTCCATTACGTGTTCCCCTAGCACACAAACACAATGCCCTGGTGCTAGGAAAGCGAACGACAGAGGTCAAAGAGCATTTAACAGCTCCAGGCCCCAACGCTCTCATCTATAAAAGGAGCTATGACTAGATCACCCCAAAAGTCCCCCCAACTCTAACAGACTGTGGCTAAACAAGAAAAAATAAATAATAATGAGCAAGCAAACAAAAAACTCAGATTACTGGCGGTTTTCTTTGGGCTGTAAAAGAAAATTCTAGAAAGATGCAGCACTTATGTAAATAATTATCTGAGCAGTTCATCTCGTCTAGGGTTATTTCACATTAGAGATCTCTTCCCACTCCTCCTAGAACTGTGGATCTGTGATTGATCAGCAATGCTGAACTTACTTTGCTGCAGCTCTTCTTGTCTTTTTCCTCTGTGAAGGTTCATCTTGGGGCACCACCTCTTCCTCCAATTCTTCATCGTCCCCAGCAGCAGGCTCCTCTTCTATTTCCTCTGCTACCACTCCTTTGCTTTTTCTTCGCAGATCCTGGGTGGGAGCAACTTGCAGATCTGCTGGGTAATACTCATTGCTACAGTGGAAAGAGTGACGTTAGACAGATGAAGCTGAAATGTCCTTTCTGTTTATGACAGATGTATGTCCACAGTTCACAGAATCACACACTGAAGAAACATCAGAGGCACCTCAGTCAAGCCTCTTCTGTAACATTATTCTTTGTTATTCAGCCCTTCTTAAGTACCCTATTTGATAAGTCAATCATGAACTGCAGAAGACAGCCCATTCCATTGTTACACTGTTGAAAATATTTGAAATGTCTGTTTTGGACTGAGCTGAAAGCAGCCTCCCCATCTGTGAAACCACAACTGGAGGAGGTGGGTAAAGGAGTGGATTATACTAAAGTATAAAGACCATGCTGGTCACTTTCCACCAGATACATTCTGCTTTGCCAATGTCCTTTCAAAAACATAGTGCCTCAACAAAATTTAGTCCGCCGGGTATGGTCTGATAAGACAAACGGAACTTGATTATCAACTGTTGCTTTTGGGGGCAGTCACAACACGACACAGACTCAAACTGAAGGTCCTGGAAATGAAAATCAGTAAGTCCTTACATTTTATCTCCTCTAAACTAAGCTTTTGCAGTTGGTATTCACATTTGTTTTTATTAAATTCCAGCCCTTCAATTTTGGTCCACTGTTGCAGGTAACTAATAATATCTTGAAGACTGTCATTCAGTGTATTAATTTTGTGTCACTTTCATTCATCCAGCAATTATTAGTTTGTTGTCAGTTTTGTGCATGGCACTGGGCTATATGTAAGGAAATTGATCAGAAAGACTTTAAAGTCTACACTCAAAAATACACTGATAAAATAACATGTTTGAGGATAGCACCTGGAAGAAACTCCAGGTTAACACATGTTCAACTCCAGGTTAATACACAGCTGGAGTGCTGGAACACTATCACATTCAGCTTTGTATTCTCACCTAGCAGGATCTAGCACTTAATAAAAAATGGATGAATGGCCTTGGGGCCTGGTGGTTAAGTTTGGTGCGCTCCACTTCGGTGGCCACGGTTCACAGGTTCGGATCCTGGGCGCGGACCTACACCACTCGTCAGCCATGCTGTGGCAGTGACCCACATATAAAAGTAGAGGAAGATTGGGGTTGGCCCGGTGGTGCAAGTGGTTAAGTGCGCGCGCTCTGCTGCGGCGGCCCGGGGTTCGCCAGTTTGGATCCCAGGCACGCACCAACGCACCGCTTGGCAAGCCATGCTGTGGCGGTGTCCCATATAAAGTAGAGGAAGATGGGCATGGATGTTAGCCCAGGGCCAGTCTTCCTCAGCAAAAAAGAGGAAGATTGGCTTAGATGTTAGCTCAGGGCCGATCTTCCTCAGGAAAAAAAAAAAAAAGAGTATCAAAAAAATAAAAATAAAAAAAGGATGAATGAATGAAACAAGCAAAGTTTCTCTGTCACTTACAAACTGTACCATCATCCACTTAATAACACCATTATTATACTCTCAACACTCGATTAACCACATGACATATTTTTAAACTTTATCGCCGTGCACAGCATGTTCATGCCTTCATTTATTAAATAAGACAATTCACGCAAAGGACTTATAAGACTGTCTAGCACAAAGCAAGCACTCACTAAATGTCATCTATTATTGGGATATTGTTGTCATTGTTATTCATTCCTGCTTCTGGTTTGTTTCTTCTCAAAGAATGTTTACAAGGGATTCACAAATTAGTTTTAATATCAAAATGTTTGAAACATATTTAGAAATATAAATTTCTAGCCAAAAAAAAAGCCCATAATATATTTCAAAGTCAGAATTAAAGGTGACCTTTGGGTTTTCCATTAGTTTGAATCATCTATAAAAGTATTTTTTATAGGTAATCATTGCCAACTAATCTTAAATATTTTAAAAAATTGTGTATCTTTAGTCGGTAAGTCTTCTTACACCCAGAGACCCACTTTCTGTTACAGGCTCTTCTCTCCATCCCCACCCCCACGGTACCTTGTATGATTAGAGGAAAGTCCTTATCCTTAGGCTAAGGAGTAATCTATTTCTTTCTTTGGGAAAAACTTGGAAAATTAACATGGTAGGAAATTCATATCCTACCAACACTATTAATACAAGTTTGCACATGCAGAGCCTTTTGCAATTCATAAAACGACTGATAAACATTATTATATATGATTTTCAAAGCAAGGCAAGGAAGCTAAATAACACTCTTCTCATTCTATAAATAAATTAAAGCCCAAAGAGTTATGTGAAAAAGAGAAAATCATTACTCTTCCACCACCATATCTACTGACCTGCCTGTATCTTTGCCAGAATGAACTATTCATGAAAATATTTTTATTTATGACTGGATCCTGTCTCCTCTTACCTATTCAAAGACATGGTTCTAGCAATTTTATCCCGTCTTGCATTATGAATTCTCCCCTCTCTCCTGGATTATCCACACCAGCATTACATACATACACGCTGTTTAAATCTTAAATAGCAACTCAACAACAGCCGCTCTCTCCCTGCTCCCACGTCTCCCTCCACCTGTGTCTGCTTCTTTTTTTGTATAAGAACTGTCCATATTTGCTGTTTCTGGCTTTCTTCTCCATTTTCTCTTAGGCCCATTTTAACCAGGCTTTCATCCTTTACCAAGTTAACCAAAACAACTCTTCTTCAAGTCACTTCCAAAGCTAACAGTTAATCCTTATGCTTCATCTGATTGACACATTTGATTTAATTGATCACTCCCTCCTTGAAATACTTTCTTGACTTGACTTCTGGGATACTAAGTGGTTTTGGTTCTTCTTAAATCACTCTTTGTTGGCTTCCTTTGCTGGTTCCTTATCTCCCAACCTCTAAACATTGGTGTCAGTCTCTCTCTACACTCACTCTCCAGGCGTGGCTTCATTCCCTGTCTCGTAAGTTTAAGAACCATCCTCATATAGATGATTCTCAAATTTATTACCTTAAGACCAAACCTTCCCCTTGAACTTGAAATTTCAAATTCAACTGTGTACTTGACATCTCTACTTAGATGTCTATCCAGTATCCCAAACTTAACATGTCTAAAAGTGAACTCTTGATCTTCTCCACAAACCTGCTAACTTCTGCATTCCTCCCAATCTCAGTAAATGGTAACTCTCCTTCCAGTTGTTCAGGTCAAAACCTTAGAGACATCCTCAATTCTTCCCCTTCCTCCTGCCTGTACTCATCTCCCCAACACCCACCCATACCACATCTGATTGATCTGTTGGCTGATCAATCCAACAGATACCACAGCTGATCTGCTGGCTGATCGAATCCCACAGGCTGATCTAGTTGTAATCCTTCAAAAATATATCTTATTCAATTGAAATGCTTCTAAGAATACCCCAAATTCAACCACCTCTCATCATTTGCACTACTACGACCTTGGTCAAGTCACCATCATTTCTTGCCTGGACTTTTACAAGGAGGATTGGCAGATGTTAGCTCAGGGCCGATCTTCCTCACAAAAAAAAACCCAAAAAAAACAAAAACAAAAGTTCTTACTATCACTTAAAGGCCACACACAAATTGGTCTCCTGTTAACTTTCTGCCCTCATCTCCAACTACTTTCTCTCTCTTTTTTTTTTTGTGGGGAAGATCAGCCTTGAGCTAACATCCATGCTAATCCTCCTCTTTTTGCTGAGGAAGACCGGCTCTGAGCTAACATCTATTGCCAGTCCTCCTCCTTTTTTTTCCCCAAAGCCCCAGTAGATAGTTGTATGTCATAGCTGCACATCCTTCTAGTTGCTGTATGTGGGACACGGCCTCAGCACGGCCGGAGAAGCGGTGCGTTGGTGCGTGCCAGGGATCTGAACCCGGGCAGCCAGTAGTGGAGCGCGCGCGCTTAACCGCTAAGCCACGGGGCCGGCTCTCCAACTACTTTCTTTCCGGATCACTATGCTGTAGCCACTCAGACTTCCTTGCTGTTCCTTAACAAGCCAGGCATGTTGTGGTTTGCAGCCTGCTTACCCTAACCTATAGCATTTTCCTACGTAACGAAATACTACTGGAAAACATACTTTCTATTGATTGATTAGTACTCTTCTGTACACCACATCCCTTGTCTTTAGAGTTTTAAAGCAATCTGACTCTCACACAGCATATCTAGTCAAAACAAAAAAATGCTCCAGAAAGTTCTTGTGATACTTTGCGAGTACATTCCTCAGCATCATGGGAAATATCAAGAGGCTCAAAACAGAGTGGCTGGGGTTGGGTTACTGGAAAATACTTTTAAGCCCTAGGCAGGCAATAAAACAACAAACAACAGGGCAAGAAATAACAAGGCCTTTGTACATTGATCTAACTCAATATGGCCCTTCTTATTTTGTAACCTGGAATTTTTTATTAACACCATTTATGGGCTGGCTAAATTCTGATTCATGTAAAATTAAGTGGTGAACAAAAGTAATTTAGTTGTTATCTGATAGAGCCAGTGCTTTATAGATGTGCTAATGATACGAAAACACAACAGATGTATAAAGAAGAACTCAGCCAATTTGGGAGCCTAATATTTTGTACCTTCTCTTCCTCACACTCTACCAGGGACATATTCCTAGAAGAGAACACTTACTTGATAAATCTCAAGAAAAGTGGGGAAAGCTCCCTGGACCGTGGCTCTACCCTCTCTGGGAATTTTGCCAGAGCTCGCCAGAGTAAAAACCGAAAATTGGTATGGTCCAGTCTTTCCTGACAGTTGGTTTTCAACGCCAACTGTTCAAGATAAAGAGCTCCAACATCTCCTTCCTGAGTCTGCTCCCAACTTTCATCTCCAATGGGCTTCTCCTCATCTCTTACATCATTTTGCAGTTCTTTCTCTGAAAGAAAAAAAGTCATCATAACCACTAGAGAAATGTTAACATTTGTCCTATGTGTTTCCTCAAGTAATGGCATTTCTTTCTCTAGTATAAGGAAACAATCAACCATATCCAAAGGTTATCAAAGATAATACATTTCTCGTTTCGGTTTCCCAATTTCATGTGTAATTAAGCAGCCAAAATTAAACAGTTAGACACTTTTCCTCCCAGCCCTGCTTCCTGTCTCCTTACATACCAGCATGTGTAGCTGCTTTTTCTAGATGTTCATAGTAGACTTTCCAAAATTGCTTATTTTCCATTTCATGTGCATGAGAACTAAGAGAAAAGATCACAAAACAAAACATGTGGTATGGTCCTTATTTTGAAATATCTCACAGAAAAAAAAAAAAAGAGTGAAAAGATAGAACTAAAATGTTAAGTTATCCTGAATGCAGGGTTGTAAACAACTTATTGTACTTTTCTATATATATAATTTTTTTTTGGCGAGGAAGATTGGCCCTGAGTGACATCGGCTGCCAATCTTCCTCTTTTTGCTGAGGAACATCTGTGCCCATCCTCCTCCACTTTGCATATGGGATGCCACCACAGCATGGCTTGACAAGTGATGCATACGTCTGCGCCTGGGATCCGAACCTGCGAATCCCAGGCCACCGAAGTGGAGTGCACGATCTCAACCACTACACCACGGGGCCGGCCCCAATACTTTTCTATATTTTTCAAAATGCCTGCAGTGAGCACAATTCATTTTTATAGTCATAAAGTACTAAAGGCTATTTTTAAAAACCTAAGTAGATCCATATAAGAAGACTATTTTTAAAGGCACAGTAATGGGAATGGGAATGGGGTATGGGGTATGAGGTATGCCCCATTAAGGGAAGAAGAGACCTCTGTTTAGAGAGAAAACTCAATTTGTTCAAAGCTAACTTTAAAATGTTGGTTTTTCCTCCACCAAATTCAAATATACTTATCATTAACACAAGGGCAAAATAAATATTCACTAACTACATGAAACATAACTTTCAGAACTTAAAAAGAAGAAACTAGATGAATCATACAAGTGTTTATATAACTTGATATCCTAGCAATAATATTTTCAAAATGTTTATATTCTTTCTGTCATTAATTTTCTAAGAATAGTCATAAACTTTACATGAGACATGAACTATATATGTTGGTGACTATACGTAAAAAATAAACCAATTTTCAGACAGAAAGATGTACCCAGCAGGAAGATAGCCCAGCCAGCTATGAAGAACCATTAAAGGCATTCAGTAATTGAAGAGCTAACATTTTTGATAGTGGCTATTGGTAACACAAATCAGAATCTTCCTTAAGCATGAAAAAAAAAATTATGAAGCTGATGTTGGAAGGCTTTGCTTTCAGCATAATGGTTTGATGTCTTTGAAGGGCAGTAAAAGGCAGACAAATTGGTTCCAAATTGGAAAGGGATTTGTTTATTCTGCTTCTGTCAAATAAGAACTAATACTTAAGGTTTTAAGAGGCGACATATGATGTACTTCCGGGGCCGGCCTCGTGGCTTAGCGGCTAAGCGCGCACACTCTGCTGCTGGCGGCCTGGGTTCGGATCCCGGGCGCGCACTGGTGCACCACTTCTCCGGCCATGCTGAGGCCGCGTCCCACATACAGCAACTAGAAGGATGTGCAGCTATGACATACAACTATCTACTGAGGCTTAGGGGGAAAAAAATAAATAAATAAAAATTATATGATGTATTTCCAATCTGAGAAAAAGCCAGGGTGGACCGTCTGAAGACAAATGTTTCCAAATGGACAGATTTCTACATATGAGGCACAACATATATATTTTCTATGTGGTTATTAAGGTCCTTTATTAGAGCTAAAGGGATTTTGGATACTAGACAGCAAGGGTTTTAAAAAGTTCTTATTTTTAAAGTTTGGCTCAATGACTCAATAATATATAAATAAAATTATGCAATTATTATATAATACTTTGTTACTTAAAAAAAAATTAAATACAGACATATCATATAAAGTAAAGAGAGAAAGTCCTCCAAAATTATTTCAATGTACAAAGAAACATACATATAACATTTGAACCTTTGAAAAACTTGGCATTAGAGAGAATAATTAATGTTTATTTTTTCTTCACCTTGTCCCACAAAGGATTTAAGGTAGCTATAAATACTATACACACTCATTCCTTTAAATCACACCTAGGAGTATAATACTGGCCCCATTATTCTGTAGTAGTTAAAGCATAACAGCTTCATCCATTTAACCCATGCTTACCTTATGAGTTCAATAACAGGATCCCACAGAGCACTGAAATTAACATATAACATGCCTAATAAATAACGAAGTGGCACCTGCAATTATAGGAGAATAGTTTAGTAAATGGGTAATGAACTATAACAGAATGGCACCCAAAATGCAAAGATCCTGACTTGTACAACCTGAGGTCTGGAAGGAAGCTTGTGCTTTAAGAAAAAAGTTGTAGGCACCAATCCAAAATCCAGTATATAATACTTTTCCTCCTTTCCCCAAAATGTCACTTGCTATTTAACACAGAAGAATCACTAAAGCAAACATAGTATTTAAACTCACTCCAGATGTTCACGCATAAAGGATATATTTGAATAAACAGATGTGACTCCTGATTACATTCCCTCCTAACAAATACTGCCGTTACCTGATAAGACAAAACTTGAACAGTAATCAGTAAAGCAGATGCCAAAGAACCCAAGAAAGTATGCTGTGAATGGTGGCTGAGGCTTCACAAGCAGATGTCTGAGTTCTCAAAACTCTGCATTAAAGGAGTTCTGTTCAGAGGGTCTAAAGTTTTCTCAGTTCCCTTTTGGAACAACAGTCATTGTCACTAGCATCCCCATGTACGAGGGAGGCATAATGTAGAATGGCAGTTCTATTATTATTTGGGGGTGGGTGTTTGTATCTACTTTAGCAGCAGAACTCTTTTTCCAAATGAAACGTTACACAGGACACTAACATACAACACAGATTAAGAACAGAACAGCTCTGATGGAACGGGGAATGCCTCCACTTGGCCTTATTCCCCAAGGGATCGTGATGTATCTTCAAGGATCATGGACAGAAATTCTCGATACAAAAGGTAGAGGGCTGATGTCCTGCAGCAGTGGACAAATCCGGAGAAGCAGTGGACAAATCTGGAGAACATCAGGCTTTAAACTTGACGTTGAGACCTCCTGTTGGCTCTTCCTACCTACCTTCACATACTACACACATACTCAGGAGAAGGGAGGACAGTAAATTATTTCTACTGTTGAAAAGGCTGGCAGAGCTGTTTAACTCAAAGCATCTAAGAAACCTGAGGATTTATCTAGTTTTAAAAATTGGGTTTTTTTTGTGACTACTTGGTATGCTCCTCTTTTCAAAAGCCAGCTAAACAGATCTTAAAGCATAAATTAAGCAAAAAAAAGGACACTGTTTTATACCTCCTGTAATGGCCCATCAGGGACTGCAGTCTGCACCACATCGTGTCTTAGTTTTCTCAAATGAAGAAGCTTCTCTCTGTAATCGTTCACAGTTGCTGGAACAAGTTCTGCCTGGCGTAATATAGCAAAGACAGACTGACGCTCTGAGAGCCCGTCCTCCTGAACAACCAGAGAAACCCAAGGAGGCAGGTCAGTATTTTGATTTGCCAAAAAGAACAATAATGTAACCAAAGGTCTAAAAAAGAAAAACTGGCATATGTTAATGTTTTAAATTAAATAAGCAACACTTTTTTTGGGTAAATGATTCATTTTTCTTCACGCCATTTACTTTTTGGTAGATGTTAGGTTTAGTGTCTAGCACAGTAATGACAAGTAAAAAACAGGCAAGTTAAATCTCAAAATGACTCAAATTAATTCGTACATTTGTTGAAACAAAGAAAATGTATATATACTTTCACTACACAATTCACTTCTAATAGAAATAATTTCTACTTCTGGAAATAGTAATTTGCATTTTAAAATATTTCCCTACACGAAGATATCTGTGTAAGGATGTTCATTGTAGTATTATTGGAAACAATGAAAAACTACAAACAACTCACCTATGCACCCATCAACAGGAAATTGGTTAAATAAGATATTTTAAACTGTACAGTACTATTCAAACTTCAAAAGAAATGAGATAGGACTAGAAGTATTGACACAGAAAAATCTCCATGACACCATTTGTTTAAATTATGTGTCTGTATACAAAACATCTGCAAGAACATTCACCAATTAACTGTGGGTTTTCAGTGGTGACCTTGTTGGGTGGACGGGGAGGCAGGAGTAATAATTACAAAAGCAATTTCAATTTTTATGATAGATATTTACATAGTGTTTGAATTTTCTGCCAAATTATCATTTTGGAAATAAAAATATATCTCAAATTACATTTTTAAAAAGTTATCCAAATTGAACAGTTAAAGTACCTCCATCAATTCCGGAAGCCGAACCTCAAAGTGGTTTAGGATCCTTATTGTCAAAAGCCGAATCTAGAGAAAGTAAAAGGCATGTTTCAAACTCTAAAGTTTAAACATAAGAAGAAACTGATTAACAGTCAGTGAGAGCTAAGCTTTATGGAATTATGAAAAATATACCACTTGTCAGAGTAATACATGTTTATTCTATCCCTTATTTCATATTCAACACCAATCAACACCTTATTCAAATGGCACATGGAATAATTAATGACCAAACTAGACAGAGAAGACAAGGTTGCCCATAAAAGCATGTTGTTTCTTTGAACTGTGACACCATAAGCATCTTTGTAAGTAAATGCAAAGAATCTTATTAAGCTTGCAATGCCATTAAAATTAGTGATTTTTATTTCTACGTAATGTATTCAGGTATTTCTATACACCTGAACGAGCAGCAGAATCACTTCGAGGGCTTTAAAAAACCAAGCAGATTTTTCAGTTCCACCTCAACCCTACTGAATCAGAATTTTGGGGTGTGGGGACCCAAATTTTTATTTTTATTAAGCTCCCCAATTAATCCTGCTGTAATCAGTTTAGGTCAGTGTTTAGGAATTGCTGCTTTAAACAGAAATCACCTCACAGTGGCATTTTCTGATTAAGGAGCTCTGCCCACCACTGGCAATACATATAGAAACAAAAGATGAGAAACGAGAACACACCGCAGAACAGTATTACCTTGGATATACCAGTTGAAATGTTTGCTTGTAACTTGGGAAATAATTCCATTAAAGCTTCCTCGGAGAGTGGGCCTCTGCAGCCACATAAGGATAATCTCTGATAATAGAGATCAGCCAACAGCAACACAGACGGCTCCAAGGGAAACGTTCTGCAACGAGATATTTATTAGACCCAAACTGCACCAAACACCCCACAGTATTTAGACTACACTAGAAACTACGAAAAGTTATCACTGATGAAAGTAATATAAGAGGTAGGAATTTTACATGGACATGTAGCATCATTTTAGAGATGAAGAATCTGAGGCCTAGCAACATGAGTGACATGCTCCAGGACATCTAGCCAGCTGGAGGCAGAGGCAGGATGAGAAGATGGTATTATGACTAAAATCCAATGCTGTCTTTTCGATCCAAATAGTTGTAAACGACAAAGACAAAAAGAGGGATACATACTATTTACTAAGTGTTTTCCATGTGCCAGGCACTGAGCTAATGAGGGAAGCAGTACAGAGGAGGGGTCCAGCACAGGGGCTCTGGGGTAGGGCAGCCAACGTTCGAAGCCAACCCCATCATCCAACAGCAGTGTAACCCTGGGCAAGCCGCTTACCCTCTGTGTACCATCCTCCTTCAGCAAATGTTTACTACGTGTCTACTATGTGCCAGTGACTTTTCTAGACACCGGATGTAGCAGTAAACAGAAGACAAAGTCCCTATCCTCCTGGAGCTTACATTCTAATAGAGGAAGGAAGCCAACAAATAAATAAACTAATACATAATAAGTATGACAGTGATGAGTTTGGTGAAGAAAAGTAAATCGGGGTAAGAGGGCTAGATGGAGAGACTGGGATGGAGGGGTCAAAGAGGAGTGCTATTTGATATTGGGGTGGTCATAGAGGCAGAGACCAAAGAAAGGGAAGTAGTGAGCCACCAGATATTTGGAAGAAAAGCATTCCAAGCAGACAGAGCAGCAATGCCAAGTCCCAGACAGGAGTGCTTGTCTATTTGAGGATAACCAAGGAGACCAGTCTAGCAGGAACTGAGTTAACAGGGAAGAGGCTGGCGATGAGGTCAGAAATACCAGGGGTTGATTACACAGAGTCCTGAGGAACAAGATAAGGACTTTGGATTCTGTGTCGAGTTAGATGGATACCACTAGAGCCACGTTTCTCAACAGTGGCACTACTGACATTTCGGGCCAGATAACTCTTTGTTGTGGGGGGCTGTCCTGTACAGGTTGCTTAGCAGCATCCTGGGCCTCTACCCACTAGATGCCAGTGGCAGCCCCCATTTATGACAACCAAAAATGTCTCCAGAACCGCCCCTGGTTGAGAATTACTGTCTTAGAGAGTTGTTGGCAAAAGAGTGACACAATCTGTCTTTCATTTAAAAGAATCATTCTGGTCGGTGGGTACTAAACAGACAGCAGCAGGGCAAGGATGGAAGCAAGGAACCTGGTTAGGAGGCTAATGCCATCATCCAGATAAGACATGGTGGTAGACTAGGGGGCAGCAGGTACTGAGTAGTTGGATTCTGGATTTATTTCAGAACTTTAGTTCCCCCATCTATAAAGACAACAGTACCTACACCTCATGGAGTTGTTGTGAGGATTAAATTAAATAATGTATGTAAAGTACTCAGAACAGTGACTGGCATATAAGGACACAATAAATGCAATTTGTATACTGCTATTACTGCAGGTGTTGTCTAACTTAATCTCCAGGAGAGAAGTATTGCTATTTCCTTTCAAGAGATAATGAAGTTGAGGTTAACTAACTTACCCAAAGCTACAGAGCTAGTAAATGGTGGAGACCAGATTCAAATCCAGGTTGTCTTGGCTGTGAAACCTATGCGCTTAACCAGTAACTAGCACAGCACTGAGCACAGAGGCCTGCATCTACAACTTTTACAACTGGAAGCTTACACCTCCACCCTCAAAGCCGGATCCACTCCTATTAGAGGTTTTTGGACCTCCAAGGCTAAGAGCCACCTGGTTGGGAGGCCAGCTGGCCTTCCGCAGGGGACATACTGATCCCGCTCTGTGTGATGTGTGCCTTACTGTTACAAAACCTCTACAGATGCCTTGTTTCTACCAAAGAATATAGTGTGAGAAGTTGAAACAGAACGATAAAGAAAAAAAGGGAATACATAATATTATACGTAGGGTGATATCAAAGAAAAACTCCTCCTTAAAGGAATTTAAACCAATTCAATGAACCCTGGAGAAATGCCAGCTTTGCCCAGATTTGGAAATGTAAAGAGATTCTGGATTGTTGCAATAAGTCTCCTAACCGGTCTCCTGTTTTCCCCTTCAGCCTTTTCTCAACACAGCAGCCAGAGTGATCCTGTTTAGGCGTTAAGTCACTCCCCTGCCAAAAATGCTCCTGTGGCTTCTTCTCCTTTTACTCCAAGTAAAAGCCAAGGCCCCACAATGGCCAAAGGTGACACACATTGTCTGCTACCACCACCTCCTTGTCCTCTTCTACTACCACCCCTTGCTCTGCTCAGTCCCAGGAGCTCCCTGCTGCTCAAGCCAGGCACCCCCTGCCCCAACGTCGGCATTCACGTCTCCCTCATCTGGAAAAGAGTGCCTCAGATCCTGGATATCCTCGTGGCTTACTCCCTCACTGCTTCCTGGTTTCTGTTCAAATGTCTCCTTCTTGGTGAGGCCTTCCCTATTTAAAAAAGTGCTATTCTCCCCAGTCTCCAGATTCTCCCTATCCCCTGACTCTGCCTTAATTTTCTTACTACCATCTAACATGCTATATATTTTACTTTTTTGTTTAGTGTCTCTTCTTGCTAGAATGTTAGCTCCACGAAGGCAAGGAATTTTGTCTGTTTCATTCACTGACTATCTCTCCCAGTGCCTAGACTAGGGGCTGGTGCGTGAGAAAAGCAAATGCATATACACACACACAATTATTTATTTATATATTTATTTATTTATAGATATATACATTTATACATTTATATATTGATTGATTGATTGGTGAGGAAGATTGGCCCTGAGCTAACATCTGCTGCCAATCTTCCTCTTTTTGCTGAGGAAGATTGTCATTGAGCTAACTTCTATGCCCATCTTCCTCTATTTTGTACGTGGGATGCCTCCACAGCATGGCTTGATGAGCAGTGTGTAAGTCTGTGCCCGGGATCTGAACCGGTGAACCCTGGGCCGCCGAAGTGGAGCATGCAAACTTAACCACTATGCCACGAGGCGGGCCCCAAATGAATATTTATTGAATGAAGTAAATGAGTAAACCTGCTTTAAAAAGCATGAGAATAAAATGGACTAGACTCCCAAAAAAGAAGTTAACTACTTTACCAGGTTTTCAAAAAGCCTGACCTTTAGAAAGAGTGCTAAGCTGAGTAGTCAATGGCTTCCCAGTAACAGCCCTATGCTACTGCCCAAATCAGGAGCTGGCTAACATAAACTTAAAAAAAACACAAAAACTGGATTGCTTTGGTATGCAGTACAAGGACTACAGGAAAGTTTTCTGAAGTGCTGATTGTGTCAAGCTGAGACAGAATATGAAAGTAGTAGGACTGAGTACGTTGGAACCACTCAGAAAGTTACAAAAGGTCAACACTCGCAATATTACGTTTGGGAGTAATCAGCGTTATATACCCTTTTACGCTCCAAACACCAGTTTAGACATATAATAAGATACCCCTTTAAAAGACGAATCTCGGGGGTTGGGGGGGGCTGGCCCTGTGGCGTAGCGCTTAAGTGTGCACGCTCCGTTTCAGCGGCCCGAGGGCTCGCAGGTTTAGATCACGGGTGCACACTGACGCACCGCTTGTGAAGCCATGCTGTGGCGGCATCCCATATAAAGTAGAGGAAGATGGGCACAGATGTTAGCCCAGGGCCAGTCTTCCTCAGCAAAAAGAGGAGGATTGGCATTGGATGTTAGCTCAGGACTGGTCTTCCTCATACAAAAAAAATAAATAAATAAAAAAAAAAGATGAATCTGGGGGCTGGCCGGTGGCATAGTGGTTAAGTTCACATGCTCCGCTTCAGCAGCCCTGGGTTCGCAGGTTCGAATCCTGGGCACAGACCAACACGCCGCTTGTCAAGCCATGCTGTTGCAGCACCCCATATACAAAATAGAGGAAGGTGGGCAAAGATGTTAGCTCAGGGCCAATTTTCCTCAGCAAAAAGAGGAAGACTGGCAACAGATATTAGCTCAGGGCCAGTCTTCCTCACCAAAAGTAAACAAGACAACAATAAAAAAAATGAATCTGTATTTAAAGACTGTGTCAAAAAATGTACTTATTTTAACCGAAGGATTTAAATCAATACTAAATATCCTATGTGAATACAACTCAAGTATTAAATAGATCAAAACAAGGATTTTTATTATGTCTAACATTTCACAAAAACAGAAGCTTTCATATTTTATTCAGCTTTATTAAGCTGAATGGAAGATATGTTTACTCACAATACTAAATTCTTCACACGTTCCACAGGAACCAAATGAAGAAGTTCAGAAGATTCTTCCAAACTTAGCAGAGTATTTATAGCTTGACAAAGAACAAATAAGTTTCCTAAGGGCAGAAAAATATGAGAAACCACATTACTTATTTTTGACACAATAGCTATCAGACATCTCATTTATCTAACACTTGCTATTTATACAAAGTTTTTAAAGTTAATTTGTGCCTTCTGAAGAATCATCTGTCAAATGTCAAAACATAATAGAAAGGAACTGGAAAGAGAAGGTTTCAAATCTTATATTTTAACTTTCTTAGGAGAAAAACATATTCAAAAATAGAGAATAAAAACATACGTTCCAGGGGCTGGCCTGGTAGTGCAAGCGGTTAAGTGCGCGCGCTCCGCTAGGGCGGCCCGGGGTTTGCCAGTTCGGATCCCGGGCGCGCACCAACGCACTGCTTGCCAAGCCATGCTGTGGCGGCGTCCCATATAAAGTGGAGGAAGATGGGCATGGATGTTAGCCCAGGGCCAGTCTTCCTTAGCGAAAAAAGAGGAGGACTGGCAGATGTTAGCATAGGGCTCATCTCCTCAAAAAACAAACAAACATATGTTCTATTAACTGAGATGAGGAGTGAGTTTAAGGGTTCCACTGACTGTCATTATCAAATTAGAACTTTTGAAAAGAGCAGACTTGGCCTTGTTGAAAGCTAAGAAGTTATCTTTGTATAAAACTCATGTTGCTCTTATGTCTCCACTTTATAAGGAGTCACAAATCTAATGGCTACTACCCACAATGCACTCAATTAATATTAGACATTCATTTAATCCTAGACCAGAGGTTGGCAAACTGCGGCCCATAAGTCAGATGCTGTAGGTAGTCTGTTTTTATATAGCTGGCAAGCTAAGAATGTTTTTTACATTTTTAAAAGGTTGTTTAAAATAAAAAACAAACAAATAAAAAGAATATGCCACAAACACTGAATGTGGCCCATTGAACCTAAAATATTTATAATCTGGTCCTTTACACAAAAATTTTGCCAAGTCCTGCTCTAGACTTTAGAACAGTGTTGTCCAACAAAACTTTCTGTAATGGTAGAAATGTCAATGCCAATATGTAGCCACAACCAGTATGGTAGCCACTAGCCACTTGCAGCTACTGAGCACTTGAAATGTGGTGAATCTGCTTTATTCTCTACTATATCTACTGAGTATCTAACACAGAACCTAGCAAATTAATGTTTAAATGAATGAATGACTATTACACCACATGCATTAGGAAAAAAACTGTGCTAGAATAAAACAAAATACCTACTTTTAAATTGCTTTTCTCAGTCTTCTGGGGGGAGATGTGCAAGTATACAATAGGAAAGGGTGTTCTGGGCAGGACAGCCTAATTTTGCCTGGAAGAGTCATGAAGGCCTTCTTAGAGGTGTTGTGTGTGAGCCGAATTTTGAAAGATAAGTATAAGTTTACCACATGACAAAGACCTAGAAAGGACTCCAGGCAGAAGGAAGACATGCGAAGGGTAGCCAGAGGGTTGAAAAAGAAAGTGTCTTGCTCAGGGTAAGCAAATGCCTGGAGCATAAGTTGTATACCAGGGTAGAGTGGGCATGGGAGATGGGGAATAAGACATAAGCTGGGGCTCGAAAATGAGGGATCTTATATGCCACGGCACCCTTGTGATACTTCACATTTCAGATTCAGCTTATGTTCAAGCCGCCCTGACCCAGTCACCACATTATAAGGTGCAAGTGCAACATCTCCATCTTATCCTCTTTTTTCCGTATTTATCTTTTAGGAGGTTATGCCAGAACACACTGTTAGTGCTATTCTCTGGTATTCTGTGTGTTTAGAGTTACTTTAGCTGTGCCAGAAAAGGGAGAAGAGAACAAATGGTGATTGTAACTGACCTTTTCCAGAGCTCCCTCTGTCAACAGTCATGAAGAGTGCCTCTATGAAGCACGTGACTAGTGGTATCACCTTCTCTTTCTCAAGAGGTCTGTCCAAGAAGCGGGGAGAAAGAGAAAAAAAGTTCAAACTGGCCTTTAATGGCTTCTTCACGGGAATAGCAAGAAATGGTCACAAATACTTTCATCAGCATGTGATGTATCTCTTTCAAAATTAGACACAGTTTATTTTCTCACCTAATATGAGGCAACACAACCAGGGCTGCCCAAGAATGTGAAAGGTAAATAGCATCTTTATTTGGGGGTAACTGAATTACAGATAAAAGATGGTCCAGTACTGGAATCTGTTCCTTTCCTCCCTTGGATCTAGTCTTCTTCTGCCTTACATAGGATCTGAAGGAAGAAAAGATACATAAATGTTTAGAATAAGAGAGAATATAAACGCTCTTGCCCTCTGAAGTTTGAAATAAAATTGGTTCCTTTCCACGCATGGAGCTTTTGGGGGGAGGAGGGAACTAGCAGAAGTTGAATACAAATAACTAAACAAATGTGGGTTATTTACTGATTTTCAGTGAGAGGCTTTTTCAACCCCCCATTCTATTTTCTTTTATCTTCTATTTTAATTTGCTGCATAACTTAACCAAGTCTCATGTCGTCGTCTTTTTTTTTTTTTAATAATTTTATTTATTTATTTTTTCCCCCAAAGCCCCAGTAGATAGTTGTATGTCATAGCTGCACATCCTTCTAGTTGCTGTATGTGGGACACGGCCCCAGCATGGTCGGAGAGGTGGAGCATCGGTGCACGCCCAGGATCCGAACCCGGGCCGCCAGCAGCGGAGCGCGCGCACTTAACTGCTAAGCCACAGGGCGGGCCCACATCATCTCTTCTAATTTTAGGTATTATTTCTGAATTTTGTGCTGATGGACACTTTTTTAAGAACCGGAGAGGTAAATTTATTGCAATGAACTAACTGACTTCTTCCGTTCTCCCTTTCCTTTTTGACATGAATTTTACTACTTCACAAATGTAGAATGACGTTGCAAAGTTATCATGGTAAGTTTAACAAATGTCACTAAAACGATTATGATTTAGAAGTAACTTTCTCTGCTGCTTTAATCTGATAAATGGTTACTCAATAACGTTTTCTGCATGACATTCAGCTTTAGGTATGTTACTTTGGCACTATTCTTTGCCTCTTTTAATTTTTGCCAATGAACTATACTTTAATCCTATTTGAAAGACAAAAATCTAACCAAAAAAAGTCACAGAAACAATAAGTAAAATGATTTCTTTTATAATTTATCCTCCATGTCCAATTTGGTTAGCTTGTTATGCAATAGAAGTGGAATATCAGGTTTTTATTCCTGTGCTCTTTTTGTCATTAAAATTAACCCAAAAGTTGCATTCTCTTTTGTTTCATATTTACCCGGATATTGAATGTTTGGAAATTATGGTAGATAATTAAGTTAATTTAATCGGCAATTTCTAAGTCCCTACACCTTAATATGTAGTCTTTCTAGCAGTAATGATGAATGGCAAAAATCTTATAAAATATTGAGATGCTTTAAAAAAAGTGTCATTAGTTAGAAAGTCATTCCCTGCTTCATCACACTTGCCAAAGAACTCCTCCAATAAAATCCACACTCCTTACCTTATCCTATAAGGCCCTTTGTGATCTGACCCTCACCTACCTTTCTCACTTCCTCTCATTCCTCATCTCCTTGCTTGATGCTCTTTAGCCACACAGGCTTTCTTTTTGTTCCTCAAACATACTGGGCTCATTCCTGTCCCAGAGCCTTGGCAGTAACTCTTCCCTCTGCCTGGAAAGCCTTTCACTTTGATCTTTGCAGGGCTGGACCCTTCCATCATTACAATTGGTCCAAAGGTCCCCTCTCCAGAGAGCGGTAGTGCTGCTTCTTCATTCACTCTCCCTCTCCCTGTTTCATTTTTCTTTTCATCACTCTCTAAAATTATCTTGTTTATTTTTTTATCTGCCTCACATCCCTCCCCTCCAAGAATGTCATCTCCACAAAAGAAGGAAGCTTTTTCTGTTCCTTATTATATCTCAAAGCCTAGAACAGTGACTGATAACAATAAATACTGGTCAAATGACAGAATAAATTTATCTTCTGAAGAGTCTTTTCACATCTATTATCTCTTTTTATTCTCAAAACAAATCTGTAAGATGAGTGGAGCGTTACTAAGAACATTCAGACAAAGGTGACCATTCACATGTGTTGTGCTTGTAGAGGTGGCAGAAGGATATTTTCTCAGAGAAAGAAACACAGAAGCTGCGGCACTTGCCTTAAGTTAATACGCCTACATGTATTTATTTATTCTTATCACGCCACATTCCAAGAAGGAT
This sequence comes from Ceratotherium simum simum, assembly GCF_057802395.1. Classification (NCBI taxonomy): domain Eukaryota; kingdom Metazoa; phylum Chordata; class Mammalia; order Perissodactyla; family Rhinocerotidae; genus Ceratotherium; species Ceratotherium simum. The sequence continues at coordinate 22,043,906 of NC_141924.1, forward strand.
GTGAGACGGCTGAGATGGCAGCGTAAGAAGGTCTGACCCACAGCCTCAGCCAGGCCCTCGGCTTCACCTCACAGAAGCCAACAAGGCAGCTTCACTTTCACTGCCCAGAACCCACAGGTTTGGCCACTTGCAAGGAATCTGACTGTGGGAGATTGGGTAGGTGTCGCAAAATCAAGAGAAAAGTTCCAAGGAATTAAGACTACAGGAGTTACTCATTACTCATCCCTCAGGAATCAGAGCTTGGCAAAGTAAGAAACCAACAAGAATCTGTTAGCGTGTTTTGATAGAGAAGCTGCTTTAAGGTTAGCAGAAGAGCAAAATGTAAAAAAGATGGGTTCCTCCAGAATCTCAAGCCGATCAGACTCAAAAACTAACTCCGCTTGGTGACTGTGGGGACAATGACACCCACCTTATGGGATGTTGTGGTGCTTCAAAGCTGAGTACTCAGCACAAATTCAAGGAATGTCTTGACAACAGGTCTAACCAATGCAACAGAAATAAGAAAATTATTTATTTCTACGTATTCCTATGTATAAACAATGGGAATGATAAGGGAACTTGTTTCTTAATCTATAATTTCTAGAATCATATCCACTCAACTACTTGAAAAATGATAAACGGAATCCTCTCACATATTTATATAAACTTTGTTTTCAACTTCCAAAGGGTATGCATTGTTTTTAATGAAATTAAGAAAGTAATCCATGGCCCTTTTAACAATCAAAACAATGCAAAGGTATATAATCTAAGAGTTAATAGTCACTTCTTTCTTCACCTTACCATCCTTCCGACATAAACAAAGTTAATGGTTTTATGTATCCTTAGGGAGATGTCAATTCTCCCCAAATTGATCTACATATTTAATGCAATCCCAAACAAAATCCCAGCAAGGATTTTTGTAGACATAAATAAGTTTCTTCTAAAATATATACAGAAAGGCAAAGGACCAAGAATAGCTGAAACAATTTTGAAAAAGAAGAATAAAGTGGGAGGATTTTTTTCAAGATTTCAAGACTTATTTTACAGCTATGGTAATAAGACAGTGTGATCTTAGAGGAGGAGAGATACATAGATCAATGGAACAGAATAGAGAATGCAGAAATAGACCCATACACATATGCCCAACTGATTTTTGACAAAGGTACAAAAGTAGTTCAATGAGGAAGAATAGCCTTTTCCATAAATGTTGCCAAAGCAGTGGACATCCATAGGCAAAAAAAGAAACTTGACCTAAACCTCACACCTTATATAAAAATTAACTCAAAATAGATCATGGACTTAAGTAAGTTTAAATAACTATGAAACTTTTAGAAAAATAGGAGGAAATATTTGGGACCTACAACTAGACAAAGAGTTCTTAGACTTGACATCAAAAGCATTATCCATAAAAGAAAAGTTGATAATTGGACCTCATCAAAATATTGATCTGTGAAAAATCTAGTTGAGCAAATAAAGACAAGCTAAAGACCGAGAGAAAATATTTGCAAACCACCTATCTGACAAAAGGACTTGTATCTAGAATATATAAGGCATTCTCAAAACTCAACAGTAAAGAAATAAACAGTCCAGTTAGAAAATGGGCCAAGGAAATGAACAAATATTTCACTAAAGAGGATACATAAATGGCAAATAACCACATGAAAAGATGTTCAACATCGTTAGCCATCAGGGAAACACAAATTAAAACCATAATGAGATACCACTACATCCTATCAGATTGGCAAAAATAAAAAAAACAGTGATAATACCAAATGCTGGTGAGAATGCAGAGAAACCAGATCACTCATACTGCTGGTGGGAAGGTAAAATGGTACAATCATTCTGGAAAACCGTTCAGCAGTTTCTCATAAAACTAAACATGTGCTTACGATACAACTCAACAATTCCACTTTTGGGCACTTATCTCAGAGAAACAAAAAGTTATACACATGAATGCTCACAACAGTTTTATTCATAATAGCCAAAAACTAGAAATGACCTAAATGTCTTTTAACAAGTTAATGATTAAACAAACTATGCTACATCCATACCACGGAATACTACTCAGCAACAAGTACATGAAAAGATGTTCAACATAAAAAGGAAGGGACTCCTGATACAACTTGGATGGGTCTTAAGGGAATTAATGTTGAGTGAATAAAAGCCAATCTCAAAAGATGTATTGTATAATTCCATTTAGATAATATTCTTGAAATGACAACATTATAAAAATGGAGAACAGATCAGTGGTAGCCAGGGTTAAGGATGGAGTGGGGAGCGTCAGGGTGAGTGTGGCTATCAAAGGTAGCATGAGAGATCCTGTGGTTCCAGAACAGCTCTGTATCTTGACTCTGGTGGTGGTTACAAATCCTCATGTGTGATATAATTGCATAGAACTATATATCCATGTACATACACACACAGAGACGAGCGCATGTAAAACTGGTGAAATCTGAATGAGGTCAGTGGACTGTACCAATGTCAATTTTCTGGTTGTGATATTGCAGTAAACTTAGGTTCACAGAACCTCTGTACTATTTCTTCCAACTGCAACTTCAGAATAAAAGATTAAAGAAAATTAAGTCACCTCTTTCTTTCACTTGCCATCCTCTTGACATTAACTAAGTTAACCTGTTTGTGTATCCTTCCATATGTTTTCCTATGATTATATATACTTTTTAACTTTGCAAAAATCATACTACACATACTCCCTACAACTTGCTTTTTTCACATAACAATATATCATGGACATCTTTCCAGTTGATACATATAGATCTTCATTTTTTGCAGTATTCTTGATGCATTATTTTTAAATAGGTAATCCTACCAACATCATAGGGAATAAAAACTTATAACTTACCCCACCATCTGTTGTGAAAAAACCAGAGGGTACTTCTCAATTGCCATCGAGCCAGCAGTGGGAGGTGCTGCTTTGTTCAAAATGAGCTTGACCAAAATGGCCAGAGCTTCATCTTTGGCTGCAGCATCATCAATCAAGAAGCAATTCTCAATATATAAGAGAAAGCTTGGTAGAAAAAGCTAAAAATAAGAATGGAAATCACATTTATTAACAGATATACATTTCAGACACCTAATGAAGAGAAGACTGTAACACTTCCACAGAGAAAAAGCAGATCATAAACAAAGGATCAGGAATCATAATGGCATTAGAGCTCTCCACAGGAACAATGGAAGCTAGAAGACAACAGAGCAATGCCTAAAAAACTCTGAGGGAAAATGACAGAATCTAGAATTCTATACCCAGCCTACTAGCAATATAGTGTGAGAAGAGAATAAAGACATTTTCAGACATACTAAATCTCAAAATTTTACTTCCACTCTTTCTTAGGAACCTCTGGAGAATGTGTTCCATCAAAATAAGAGAGTAAACTATAACAAGAGGAAGACATGGGATCCAGGAAACAGGAGAAAAGCAGACGGAAGTCCTTGTATGACATCTGTGTAGTGGGCTGAGAAAGCAACCCATTCAGACTTGAAATGCTCCAGGAGGAACGTCTCCAAAAAAAGAAAAAAGAAAAATTGAGCTGCTAAATTATCTGACAGTGTGCCACGTGAAAGGCATTCTACTATGCTGTTGGAAGACAGACTCACTGACCAGCTATTTAAAGAAAACAATTTTCAGTTTTTAAAGAATGAAGCAATTAGTAACTTCAGGAAAAATGAAAAGGTATACAAAAAAGGAAATGTAATTATAAAATACTCCTTGTTTATAAGGATTAAGTATATGATGAACATGATTTCAACCAAAACTTGTACTGTAACTCTACTGAGAGGATGAGAGGTGTAAAAGAACCAAAATCCATCTACCATAAAGGGAAATCTACAGATGAGGACTAAAACTAATGAATCAAGGAAAAGCAGTGTATTCAGATGATTAAAAAATATAAAGTAAATACCAGAAAGAAATAGCTAAAAATCATTAGATGTGATTGCTCTTGGTGAGTAAGATGGAAGTGCAAATCAAGTCACCGTTTTTTAGCCCTGTTTGACTTTTTAAACTACATACATAGAGTACTCTGACAAAAATAAGATTTTTTTTTTTTTGTGAGGAAGATCAGCCCTGAACTAACATCCATGCCAATCCTCCTCTTTTTGCTGAGGAAGACCAGCCCTGAGCTAACATCTATTGCCAATCCTCCTTTTTTTTTTTCTCCCTTTTTTTCCCCAAAGCCCCAGTAGATAATTGTATGTCACAGCTGCACATCCTTCTAGCTGCTGTATGTGGGACGCCGCCTCAGCATGGCTGGAGAAGCGGTGCGTCGGTGTGCGCCCAGGATCCAAACCTGGGCTGCCAGTAGCGGAGTGCGCGCACTTAACTGCTAAGCCACCGGCTTAGGGCCGGCACCAAAATAAGATTTTTTAAAAAGACCAAAGGGAACAGGCAAGAAGAAAAAGATGCAGTTGCTAAGAAAACCAGAGTGAGATAAAGGGCCCTCACTGGGCAAGAAGGAACAGGGCTAAGACACATACAAAGAATTTTTTCTTGAAACAAATGAGAATGTATATTATTATAGACTAAAGGGAAAAATGAGAGAACAGATACAGAGAAAGGTTTCCATGAAGTATACTGTGGGGTTACTCAGTTATAAGGAGCAGCAAATGGCTGGTGGGGGTGAGGGAAAAGAGATAAAATAAACTAAGGATTTGATGAGAAAGATTTCTACCTCATTCCCTCAGGTATCTATTTGGAAGCAATGAAATGAATTTGCAACATTCCTCCAATGCAAACCATTTCAGAAACTATTTTCTATGCTTCAAATTCACATAAAAGTTCCACAAACCATTTTTGCAATTTTACCACATGGTTCTATAACTTCTCAAAGGATTATTAAAAAACAAATTGGTTACCTAATCATTTTAAATGCCTTAGCATATGGAATCAAGTTTCACTTGTGACCTAGAACTGGAATATAATTGCTTTAAAAAAAATGGACTAAAATATCAAATACTTATTCTGTTCCTTTCAAAAAAACAAACAAAACATCACAGGATTTTAAATTTGATTATTTTATCATGACAGATGAAAAACAAAACAAAACAAATCTAAAACTTAATATCCTCCTCACCTGCTCAAACTGCTTCATAGCAAACATGACTTCAGAAAAATCCAAAATTAAACGTCTTTCAAATCTGCTCTCAAAAGTCTGCGGATCACAGATAAAAAATATTAACGTAAGTACACAGAGTATTTTCCCTGTTCCTGAAAATAAAAAACAGCCAAAACCTTCAAGGTGCTCTACCTTGCAAGCAGGAAGTAGTGTGATGCTTGATACAAGTTAATATAGCCAAGGGACGCAAAAAGAACTTGCTGGCTGCACTTGCCACTATGCAGAGGGCCACACCCAGGTGTGAGACACAGGCACTGAGCCCTCCTCGGAAAAGCAACTAGAGTAAGGAAACGGTGGGAACGAGTATTCTGTCCACGGGCTCGGCCTTCTCCAAAAGAACTTACACAGATGCAAAGGGCACTGCATTTCTAGTGATTACACAGGGATCTGTCTTAGAGCTGCTCAGATACAGAGAATTACAAAAGGGCAAGCAGCATGATTTTATACCTTCCTTTATACTTTATGCTGCACTGAATAAAGCTAGGAAGAACCTAACTGATCTTTCTATTTTCAATCCCACTTTCCTCCAATCCATCTTCTCAACTCACTATAATGCAAATCTCATCAAATTATTTCCCTGCTAAACATTTTTCTAGGGCCTTCCACTACCTGCAGGATAAAATCCAACCTAACTTTTCAAAGCCAAGCAGAACCTTGATACACATTGCACTTCCTCATACGTCCACATGCCCAGATGGCAGACATTTTACACACATCTTTGCTATTCCCTCTCCTAGCATTTTTAACCCCTTCTCTGACTGGTAGACTGCTATGTACTCTTCAAGGACTATCCCAAATGTAAGTCCTTTGAAAAGTGTTCTCGGTTCCTCAACCCCAGGCAGAATTAATTGCTATGTTTCAACATGACGTTAACGGATCAGTTCAACAGATTATAACTACTCACTCCCAGAGCTCACGTCCCTAACAATCAAAACTCACAGGCACCACAGGGTCCACCCTGGGATACCTCATCCATACCCAGCGCATGGTAAGCTGTACTTGTTTGGTGAATATTTGCTCAACAGACTTAGCTTTTAGCTCAACTTGTTTTCTTATTTCCATTACAGTATGCCATTCACATCTTCTTAACAAGATTATAAATTCCCTGAGGACAGAGCCTTTGCTGCACTTTATTTGTACTCCCCAGGAGGCTTACCCAATACTAAACATCTTATTAAATACTCAATTAATATTTGTTGAAGTAAATTACTTTTTCTATGGTTTCTTTGATGAGGGTCTCTGGCAAGGAAACATTTTCTCCTAGGATCAAAGCAGAAATGACATCCAACAGGGTCTCCCGGCAAGATGTGGAGAGATGGGGTATTTGTAATGTTTGAGACAATACCTGTAAAATAAAAGAAAAAACAATGCACACTTAGCAATCAGCTTTTAATGAACAGACTCTAAGCAAATTAAGTTGGGAACTCACCATACAAATATCAACAGGTTTGGTTATCTTTGATCCATTTCCATGTTTCACAAGTATCAGATATGTTTCCAGCAACCTTTTTATCTGTTCAGAACATTCGCCACAGTTGGTTTTGGTTACTTTTGTATGTAGATCCAGAAGTGACTCCTGCAAACAAAGAATTTAACAGACAATAAGCATAAAATATCAAACTCATCTGTTAATTCAATAATGAAAATATTGTGTGAAGCAGTTCAAATTTTCACATTCTTTTGCTTTGAAAGAAAAAGACACATTTACTGGGAGTCACTAATGATAATAACAACAAACATTTCTGAATGCACTGTTCTAAGTTCTTTGCAAGTATCTCCTCCCAGCAACCCAGAGGTAGGGAATATTATTACCCCTATTTACCAGATGAAAAGACTGAGGAATAGTGACAAAGCCAACATTCAGACAGAGGCAGTCTGGTTTCAAACCCTGTGCTCTTAACCACTATGCTCTACTGTATCTCAAGATATCATAGTCAAATAAAAATAGTACAGGGGGTGGAGGGAAGGGAAATCCTAATAAGTGTGTAAAAGTATAAAGACAACAATTATAAAATACAATCTCCAGGAGTGGTCTGCTAAACTAGGGGCAACAACAATCAATTCTTGGACTCATTACATACAAATCCTTAAAAAATTAGAACTCACTTTTAAACATTCAAAAAATGTACCAAAATGTTCCTTGTAGATGTAGGACACAGTGGATTTGACCATGCTTTTAAGTGTTTCTCCAACTAAAATCCATGGTAGTTGAGTTTCTGTTTCAGTAACTGGTCCTAGCTTTTGCAAAATTAGCTTCACTGCCTGTGGGAATCCAAGAGTCATTAACATGAACAAATACACTCTCATTTTCAAGTATTAGACTGTTATTTCCTACTCTGATTATTTCCCACTCTGATTAAGCTACCTTAAAATCTGATCTGGAATAATCAAGGATATGGCAGCTTTGACGGTTAACTATGTATTTCCAAAGTAGGATGGGGAATTTTATCATATAACTGCCTACTCCCCACCACCCTCACTCATTAACCAATTTATGTTACCTACTAGGATACAGAATAAAGAAAAGAGCAATGATTTTGTAAGTAAAAATACCTAATGATCCAGGGCCTACATTAGGTAAGCCTTGTTATTAAAGCCCTATTGCTCCCCATTTAGTGCTTTCTATTTATTCTAGGCAATTCTCTCTCCACATCGTTTGTGTAAATATTATCTATTTTCTCTTTAATACCTTTCACATAAACTCAAAGTATTCCTCCCGGTTATTTACCTTCCCTGTACAGGAGTGGAGCATATTTCTAACTCCTTTGCACATTTCAAAGAGCAACTGTCCGACTCCTTCTACTTTTTCCGGATGTTCTTCAAGATCAAGAAACATTAAATTGAAAAGACCATTTTTATCGGAAACCTAAAACAAAATGCAAATGGAAAATTGTATTTACAACATAAACATATCCAAATGAAGACTTATTATTTGCTAGTCCACAGATTCATATTTAAATGTAATTAAGACAAAATTCTAAAAGGAATAGACACTTGCAATGATTGCAAACTACTATAATAGCGTACTATCACTTGTAATGTCACACAAAAGAGTAATTAATTCTTTAGTATAATATCAAAGTATGTACCAAGAAAAACTACATAAGGCAACATTCTGTCTTCTAAAGTATTATATTTTATGAATATAAAAGAAATTTGACACCAGTGTCTTTATTATAGAAACCCTCTAAAATTTACCACGGAAACAAACACAAATGACACTATGCCATCAGTGCCTTTCAGGAAATTATTATAAAACTTCCTGTGAATCGCACTCTTCATGTATTAACTGACTTGAGTTAGAGAAAATAAACACACTAAGAGCTACCAAAAACCTAAATAACAATAAAAGAGTGACCCAAATTATTTCATATTAGTGAGCAAAGACGACCTTATGGTGAGATAAACTGAAAATAGTAACAGGTTTCTGTTTATATAAAAAAAGCATTAGTCCATAATAACCACATTATAAAAACTATCTGCTTCTGTTCATCAGATTCTTGAGGATTAATGAGTAACAAACATATAAATTATCAAACTAACCTTTCTCATCAAAAAAGTAAAGCTTTCAGCAGCAAAATTTCTTATATGTAGTTTTTTATGAGCCAGGAGTGTACTATACATGCTATAAATGAGAAAAGAAGACATGTTTAATTAAGCATAATTTTAATAAAGATGTAGGACATGTCAACTGTATGTCCAACACTGTGCTAGGTATGTAAGGAATATGTAGCAGGTATGAAATAGTAGTTTAAAATCTCATTAGATTACCAAGACAACCTCAGGTTGAACAGAAGACTGAAAGTCACAAACATTAAGAATCCTAGGATTGGTGGTGCTGATGTTATAGGAAAGACTCCATGAAAAGTTCAAACTTGTAGTGAGCCTTGAATGACGGGAAGAATTCAGGTGGGTACTGGAGTGCATATTACTAGGGATAAAAGCAAGATCAAAGATGGGGTGTGCAGAAATGATCATGGCCAAGAGATATCAAGGAGGCCAGTCTAAAAGAGGAAGGATGATGTGGTTGGGGAGGGCAGCTGCAGATAAAGCTGCCCAGGTAAACAAGTGGCTCTGAACACTAAGCAGAGGAGTCTGGACCCGAGCTTACATTTACGTTACTTCATCTAATCAGCACGACTCTATGGGGTAGGTGATATTATTATCCTCATTCTACAGATAATGAAATTGAGGCAGAAAAGCTAAGCAATCAGCTCAAGATCATATAGCCATGTAGCTATAACTAAATAATTGCTTGTATAATCACATTGTTTAAACTGGTCTCCTTCATGACAGAAGAGCATGGAATATATCTCTATTTTTACCATATCTCCAGTACCTAACAATTCCTTGCTCACAGAAGGTACTAATAAATATTGGCTGAATAAGTAATGAATATTTTCAGAAAGATTAATCTGGCAGCAACATACAGGATGAAATAAAGGAAGAAAGAAAAGGCTGCCAGTCCAACTAGAAAGCTGCTCAAGTCACAAGCTTGGGCAAACAAGGGCACGCAAGAGGCCGGTTGTAGAGGGAAATGGCAAAAGATGGACCCAAGGGACATTTCAAGAGTCCCTGCAATGGAACCAAAGACATTACAGTATCCACAAGGCCCATTATGATCTGGGCCCCTATCACCATATCTCTGACATCGCCTAATTACTCTCCCCTTATACATGCTGCTCCACCACCCAGGCCTCCTTGCTGTTCCCCGCAGATGCCACGCATGTGCCCAAGATGTTCTCTCCCTGCTAAAATGCAAACTTTGCAAGAAGAGGAATTTTTATCTGTTTTATTTGCAACTGTATCTCAAGTGCCTGACACACAGACAGTGTTCAATAAATATTCACTGAATTGACTGAGTGTGTGAATAACAGAATCAAGAGGATTTAGAGTCCTTGAAGACAACTGGGTCAAAGATGCCTCTAAGGTGCCAAGTCTCAGTGATGAGAAGGATGATGGTATCCCTGTCAGAAACTGGGAAATCGAACAGGGCCTGGCATAGAGTACATATTTACTGAATATATGAATGAATGAAAAGAGCTGGCTTGAATGGGAATGAGTTGACTTCAGTTTCAGTAATATTCAAGGAAAATATTCAGGCTGTTGAAGATGTCATATTGAAAGCAAATAAATTTAGAACTAGAGAGCCTGACTTAGGAGATAAAAAAGTAACAGTAAAAGTCATGAAACCAATAAACTGTATTTCCCCCCAAGATCTTGCTGGTTTTTAATGAAGTAATCTTGGTTTCTAAAACATTTTACCAAAAGCTTCATAGAGAACTAGTAAAGGCCGGAAAAATATTTCTTTCTCATTCTTTGTTCAAAGGAGAGTAGGGTGAAGGGAGGTGGCACAAAAACAAAATCTACAGTCTTATCCCATACCAACACCTATACTAGGGGTGGGGGAGTCAAGGGTTAATCCTATGTTTTCCTGTAGCAATTAAAGTATGTAGAAATAATCATTCCACCAAGTGGAAAATTCCATCAAGTCCCAGACTGAAACAGATTATAAACAATCTTTCCCTTACTTTAAACAAAAAGCTACTATGGAATTCATTCTCTTTCCCGGCCCACATTTGCTCATAAATACTGAGTGTCTCTTTTGGCTTAATAAGTACGTTAGGGGCTGGGAAAACGTGATATTAAAGACAGGGTTCTTGGAGAGTTTCCAGGTTTGTAGAGGATTTACATTATGAACAAACAATTATAATAGAAGTTGTGTAACCTAAGCGGTATAGAATGCCAGAGGTGTTCAGAGTACAAAGCTTTCACTTCTGGCCAAGGTGCCTGGAAATATTTGTGGAGGTTATAGACTCCAAGCCAGGCTTTGAGAGTGGGAGTATGATTTCAATAGCTAGAGATAAGGGAAGGTCAGGTCAATGTAGACTGGAGGAATAAACTGTGGACCACTTTGGCTGGAGAACCAACTTTGTATAAGGAAATAGAGATTGAGCTGGAAAGGTAGTTTGGAGACAGAAGCCAGGAAAAAGGCAATTAAAGAACATATTAGAGTCAGGCAGCCATGTCAGCAGGCATGCATGACAGATGTTATGCATGTCTTAACTAAACACAGGGTGAGAGTCAGAAATCATGGTTGTCAATATCAATTAAGACTGCCCTTGACTGAAAAATAAAAACTTTACAAAACTTAAATGCTAATAAAATCTCATTATTGAGGAGGATCATTCTACTTAAGCACACAGTTGTTCTCACAGAGGCATGTGTATATTCAGCATGTGTATAGGGCTTTTGCTCTCAAAACTGATGCAGATGGAGAGCAGGATTGACTATAAGCAGGCATAAGAAATCTTTTGAGGATGATGGAAATTTTTTTTTTTTTTTGTAAGGAAGATCAGCCCTGAGCTAACATCCATGCTAATCCTCCTCTTTTTGCTGAGGAAGACCGGCTCTGAGCTAACATTCATTGCCAATCCTCCTCCCTTTTTTTTCCCCAAAGCCCCCCAGTAGATAGTTGTACGTCATAGTTGCACACCCTTCTAGTTGCTGTATGTGGGACACGGCCTCAGCATGGCCGGAGAAGCGGTGTGTCGGTGCGTGCCCGGGATCCGAACCCGGGCTGCCAGTAGCAGAGTGCGTGCACTTAACCACTAAGCCACGGGGCCGGCCTGGAAATGTTCATAATTGTGGTGATGGTTGCACAATTTTATAAATTTACTAAATAGCACTGAATTGTAAATAAAATTTAAAAACAAACAAACCAAAAAAACTCCATATTACAGAGAGAAAAGGGTCACCTGTATATATTGGACATGTCCTTCACCATCAGTCTCCACAGGTACTTGTAAAGATACGACAGCGAAGTGAAAGCCCATTCTAACAATTCCGTGTCCTGAGTCTCCAGGATTGAGGTGATAGTCAGGAAAAAATCCTGAAAATGGGGATAGAAATCCGTCTGCAGATCTCGTGCCAACTGTACAACCAAACTGGATTAAAAAAGTAGAAGTAACTGATTCTGAGACATGTAGATCAAAAAACAAAGACTGCACATCTATTTCACAAATGATAGTAAATTGCCTATGATGACAGGATTAATTAAACCTTTCAAACCAAATCTCAAGAGATTTATAAAATTTTTCATTTTAAGAGTTCAGAAACAAAATCAGGCCAGAGCAAGAAGGTGCATTCCATCACAAGTTATGGTCAACCATTCCTATAGTGTCAAAGGAAAATGGGATTCTCTCAAAAGTATAAAACAAAAGCAAAAAAGTATACCCGTAAGATTCTGCTTTATGGTAATATACTAATATTTTGATCTAACAGAAAAGGTAAATTCTTGTTTCTAAATTACAAATACCAGATCTAAGGCATATGTAGCTATCAAACGTAACTTTTCTTAAAATTCAGATAAATGTCATTGAGCTTTCTCTCAACATGTTACTTACTCCAAAAGGGGCTGATAGGCGTAACTGTTCTTGACTTGCAGGTGAGTCTTCAAACTCTGAACTATCTCATTTTGATGATAGACCAGCTGGTTGAATGACTGGCATTTGTCAATAACCTCTTTGTAAAATTTCCCTGGGTGAAAAAAAAAAGAATATGTTCTGCTTTTCTATCACACCACTATTTAGTTGTTTTGACCATATACGATGCAAATGATGGGTGAATAAAATAGAAACAAAACAGAAAATACCAAAGTGTTCCGTAAGGTTCAATTCTCTCCATTTCAGCAGACTCTCAAAAAAGTAGGTTTCAACTTCCTGCCAAGATTAAAGTAGTCCATTAATCAGATAATTCAAAGAAAAACTATGATCAAAGTAAGAAAGAATAATGATATATCAATATCTTATAACAATGAAGATGATCAAGAGTTTAAAAATTCTTTTTAGTTTTTTTTTTAAGAAAGGGTATTAACTGACACACTTAAAAGAGCAATCAGGTATACAATACGGGCAGATGATTTATAAAAACAATATTTTGTTGACTTGGTTGCAGCAAATAATTCTCTAAAACCTATGCAATAGTCACACTAAGGAAAAAAAATGTTTTCTGTTTTTTACAATTTTAGGCCCAGAAAAACGTGCTGACTCTTATAGTTCTTTCATTCTACTTTTGGAAATATGAACTGCTACAACCTTGAAGGGAAGTAATCTGGCATTTCTATTAAAATTAAAAACAGGTATGTTCTTTGACCTGGCAATTCTCTTTTTGGAGATATTTCTTATAAAATTTGCAAACATCTCAGTATAAAGATGTTTATTCACTTCATTATAGTGGGGGGAAAACATAAAACAGTCTAGATATCCAATAATAGGAAAATGGTTGGTATAACTTATGGTCTCTACACACTAAGGTATATCATGTGCCTATTAAAAAGTTATATCTATATTAAATTAGAAGAATGTTGATGATATACTTGCAAAGAGATAAAAGTAAGTTACATAGTGAAACATAAGGTAGGAACGAACTTTTCTTTTAAAAAATGACCTCTATAAATGCTTGCACATATTTGTGTGAGAGAAAAGTATGGAAGAATACATGTATATCAAACTGTCAGTTATTAGTTTCCTTGGCTATAAGGGGTGGGAGTGGTGAAACAACAGGTTTTCCTAAGTTCACCACTATGTTGTTTAGCTTGTTAACACAGTGTATGTGTATATATATATATATATATAATTTTTTTGTGTGTGTGAGGAAGATCAGCCCTGAGCTAACATCCATGCCAATCCCGCTCTTTTTGCTGAGGATGACTGGCCCTGAGCTAACATCTGTGCCAATCTTCCTCCACTTTATGTGGGACCCCGCCACAGCACGGTCCGATAAGCGGTGCGTTGGTGCGTGCCTGGGATCCGAACCTGGGCCGCCAGCAGCGGAGCGCGCGCACTTAACCACTACACCATGGGGCCAGCCCCAACACAGTATATATTACTTTGTACTTTGAAAGGTAAAATCATTAAATTATTACCATACATGTGTATGTATGTGTATGAATATATATATATACATGGAGAGAGAGGGCAAATACTTAGGCACACACAAACAGCATGCCAAATCTTCCACAACCTAAAAAAAAGGTAAACCCTTAAATTATGCTTTGGAAATCTTTAACAAAAAAAAAAAAGAAATAAAATCAATAGTTAGGCAGAATAGAGCGAAAGAAAGAGAATCTCATTAAATTTTGTTCAGTGTCTCTTAAGGCAGAAGAGAAATATACCTAAGAGTTTAAAACCTAAACGTAGAAGGCATTCCGAGCCTAGAACAGTGACTGGCACACATCAGCCATTTGTGATACCCCTGTCCCTTTGCAATGCGACTTGCAGCTCCTACCACCAAGAGATGGAGTCACCCCCTTGAATCTGGCCTGGCCTTGTGACTTGCTTTGACCAATAATGTGCAATGGAGGTGATTCTGCAACTGCCAAAGCTAGGCTTTAAGAGCGTTTGTAGCTTCTGCTTTTGCTCTCTTGGAAAGATTCTGCCAACATGAAAAGAAGCCTAGTCTAGTTTATTGGAGAATAAGAGGCCAGGAGGACAAGCCCTAGTCAACAGTTAGACATGTGATTGAGGCCATTCTGCACCATCCAGCCCGGGATCCTACCCTAAGCTCTCTTCTCTTCTAAGTTAACATTCTACCCCTTAGTACTTTCAACCTCTCCTGTGGCATAAACTATAAACCATATACTGAATGCTCAATCAGTAATTCCACCTCTGAAGTCACCTGTACTCCTCCAGATCCATATATCCAAATGTCTTTTGGACATCATCATTTGGATGGCCCCAGGTATATCAAACTCAACAAGCCCCAAACCTCGTGCTCCTCTTCCTATAAATCTATCTTGATAAGTCACATCCTCAAGCACCCAGTTGTTGGAACCAAAAACCTTAACCCCATTCCCTTCCTCCCTGCATACCCAGCAGGTCACATGTTCTAGCCAGTCTACTCCTTTAATATCTCTGAAACCCTTCCCTTCTCTCCATCTTGACTGCCGCCACCATAATATGTCTTACTTAGATGACTACCAAATCCTCACAACTGGTTGTCCTGACTCCAGTCCTGCTCTTTCCTCCACACTAAAGTCAGAGAGAACTAAAACTTACACCTGATCATGTCACTCACTCCCCCACCTTATAGTCCTAGAATGATATCCCATAGTTTCACAAGAAAATCCAGACTTAGTTTGATCTATGAAGCCCTTTATGATCTTTGACCATCTCTTCAGCTTGATCTCTCACCAATCCCCCTTCCCTGATCCCAGTCACCAGCAACACACACAAACACCCTACACACGATTATAACCACACTGAACTGTTTTGCAGTTTCTTGAACGTGACATGCGTTCTCTAGCCTCTGTTTCTTTACACAGGCTTCTCCCTCAGCCTGAAACAGCCTTTCCTGTCCTCTTGGTCATGCTAAAATCTATAAAACAACAAGACTCAATTCAAGTATCACCTTGTCTACATCATCTTTTTTGACGCCCCACTTTACACCCTCAAAGAATTTAGGTTAGACTCCTTTCACTAACAGTTCCCAAAGCATTATGCGCTTATCTAGACAACATCACTTGACACACTGAATTCACACTGGAGACAAGGCATTCAAACAGATAGTGAGCAGAGTCTGCCTAGAGCCAAGCGAGGAACAGTAAGAAGTGATGTTGAATCCCTAAGTTAAAGGCATATTATAAAGGACCTTAAAAGGCTAGCAGAAAAATAATGTCTTGATGAAGCAAAAAGCAAGATTTTTGAGTAGAGGTGTGACTGAGTTAGAGAGTGCTTAGAACAGGAAAAAATGATGTAGTCTACCTCCTTTCTTTTTATAAAGGAGGAAACTAAGCCCCAGGGAAGTGACTTGCTCAAAATCTCTTTAAAATTGTAGCTTCAGGAATACAGATCTGCAGCAGTGCTTGGAATGCACACGGGAAAGGGAGAAGCTGGAATACAGAAGCCACCTGAGTATCAAGTCAATTGTCTAACACAGCATCACCCAAGAGAACTTTCTGCAATGACTGAAATGTTCCATATCTGCACTTGTCCAATATGGTAGCAACTAGCTACATATGGCTACTGAGCACCTGAATTTGTAATTTAATTCACATTTAATTTGCCATGTGTGGCTACTGTATTAGACAGCACAGGTCTAATGTGTGTCATGTTCAGAAAGGAACAGCCTGAAAAACAATTCACTTCTACTAAGAACAGAGACTAAAAAATGACTATGATTACTTGAATATTGGCTAATACAACATTCTCTTACCTCATCATAGCTTGCAGTTCTATCAATCCGGTGAATAATATCAATATTCACATTCCCCAGTCGTTCAGCAAATGTAAGAAACTGTGGGGAGAGTATATTTAAGAGACATCATTTAATACCTATCACACCTTGAATATCTGTTTGAATGCTGTATAATAATCACACGTGGACAATTTTCTTGTGAAAGCAGAAAGGTTAAACCTTCAATAAGCCTCCTCATGTACTATCATTACAAATAACAGTGTTTCAAACTTGTATTTTCAGTCAATCATAAAATGTATAATTGAGTTTTGAAACTCATTTCAAAGTAGACATCACAGATGAATCACAAAAGTGTAAAAACAAACTGAAAGATATAGTGTTAAATGCAGTGCACTACCACATGAAAATAATGAAATACTTCTATGAACATATTCAGTTCTTTCAGTTACGCCACTTCCAATATAAAATGTCCAAGCTAGACTGTGGTGGACCTGGGTGAAAGCTGGCGTCGTGGCCTCGACAGATCTACTGTTAGGTTTTATATCCCCCTACAACCAGAGATATCTAGCTCAGCCGTTGCAACAATAGTTTTTTAAAATATATACAGATCTACGGCTGTACAGTAACAAGGAAACCTTCAATGGGCAAACAGATAAAGTGGTCTTTAGCCAGTAGCTGGAAATCACTCACCTCCTCCGGCCGGCCCGCCCCCCAATTCGGTGTTTAAGGATAAAAGAGCAGAGGAGAAGAGCTCCTAAACAACTAGTCCGTGATAATGAATTTAACTCTGGACTAAAAACAATTCCCAGGCAGGCCAGACCCCATAAACCACGAGCGAAATCTGTTGTCCAGACTTCTTTCCCCACCCCATATTTACTACACCCGGAAAAGTCTCCCTCTTCTGCCAGAGCCTCCGGGCAGGTGACTCACGGTTGGCCCAGAACACTGCAGCCCCAGGAGTCCCGCTCAGAGCCAGTCCCACGGCTGAGGCAGCAGGGACCCACGGTTCCCGGCCCAAGTTCCCTCGCTCACCCGGTACGTGTTCTCGGTCTTGTGCGAAACGGGCTTCGTCTTCATGGCTGCAGAGGGGCAGCGGCCGCGAGGACCTAGGGAAGGGTCGAAGGGATGCTACCGACGACAGGAGAGGAAACTGGCTCACACACTTGCACTCTCCGATTCCCAGGCGCGCAGACTCTTTCTCACGTGCAGCTGGAACCACTGGGCGCCGCCATGTTGGAGACGGGGTGGAGCCTGAACTGGTCACGTGGGCGGAAGAAGCGGACGGAGCAGGCGCACTCTCCCGGCAGCCGGACGGAGTCTTGGAGGCGCTTGTTGGGTGAAGTGTTTGTACTTACTTTGGTAAAGGTTTACAAGAAAAATATGTATTTTTTACATATTTGTTGTAAAAGAAGAAATGCCTGTAATCAGCTAACAATCACTGTCCCTCACTGTGTACCCTGCATCATGCAAAGCTATTTACATCGAGTTTCACAGTAAAGCACGTTGTGAACGCTTAATGAGTATAAATGAGGTACATATTTTTAAGCCCCTTTAACAGAGGAGGAAAGCAAAGATGTGCAGCTAGTAAGTGGCAGCCTGGCGGAGGTCACTCTGCCCAAAATTCTGATGTGCTTAATCACTACGTTCTAAATAAAAATAGAAGAGGAATTTTAAAGAAAAATCTTATAATTTCATGCACAACCACTGTTAACATTTTGCTGTTTTTCCTACCACCGTAATGTCGTGTTGGTAAACATAATTGTACAAACAGTTTTGTGTGTGTATGTATGTGTATATGTATATATATATTTCACTTATTCATTCATTCAACAAATTTTTCTTGAGAGTCTACTATGGGCTAAGCACTGTTCTGTGAGTTAAAGAAGACAGACATTAATAATATTAACAATAATAATAATAATTCTGTTTGGGAATATTTAGTCTGAGGTGTTTACATCTTAGATTGCCAAGGAGAGATGTTAAACAGATAGTACATTCCTGCCTACAGCTCAGTGTAGAGGTGAGGGCTGGAGGTGTGAGTTAAATACCTTACATATGCTTAACTTCTGAAGTATTTGAAGCCATGGGACTGGATGAGATCATTTAGGGAGAGAGTGATGAAAAGGAGGATGAAGAAGGGAAGAGGACCCAATTTGAACCTTGGAGTTCTCCAGCATTTAGCAGTGACCAGGAGGGTGACTGGGAGAGAGCCAGTGAGGTAGAAGCGGACTAGTCTTGGCACCAAGCAGAGCCAGTGGCCAACTATATTGAAAGCTGAGCATAGAGAAGTATCTGCTGGATCTGACAAGGTGAAGGTCACTGGTGACCTTGACAAGTATAGTCCAGTATGGAGGAAAGGAAGCAAAATATGCATAGATTGAGGAGGGAATCAGGTGAAGAAGTGAAGTAGACATAACACTTTTGTATTGTTATTGGCAATATTTTTAATGGCTCCATAGCATTTATGGATTTTATTTTTTAATAATATGGGGCCAGCCTGGTGGCATAGCGGTTAAGTTTGCACCTTCTGCTTCAGCAGCCTGAGGTTCGCAGGTTCGAATCCCGGGTGCAGACCCATGCACTGCTCATCAAGCCACACTGTGGCAGCATCCCAGATACAAAATAGAGGAAGATGGGCACAGATGTTAGCTCAGAGCCAATCTTCATCAGCAAAAAGAGGAAGATTGGCAACAGATGTTAGCTTAGGGCCAATCTTCCTCACCAACCCCCCCCCCCCAATAATAATAAAATATAGAAGTGCCCAGTGTTTGGCTGGCTTCCAGTAGGCTAATTGGCTTTTTCTTTTCTTTGGATGGTTCTTCACCTTGATGGGTCACAGATTCCTTAAGGAAGTCTAGGAAAGCTATAGACCTTCTCCTCAGAAAAAGGCAAATAAGCGCATTCATACTAAAATGTGTAGATGATTTCAGAGAGTTAAAAGTCTGCGTTATCTGAGGGTAGGAGCTCCCACTCTAAGCAATTTCCCCACTTATTGCTAAAATCACCCGCAGATAACTGTGTTGTTTTCCTTCTCTGTTATTTATTTTTGGTAATGGAGTTAACGGAACAGTAAAGAGAAGAGAGAAAAAGGAAAATCAAGGACGCTAAGAGAACTGACACAAGTTATGTATTGCATTGTTACTCATTATATGATCCTCATATATGGACAACTCTGGTTGAACAATTAATCAATATAACATGGCGGTTAAGATCATGGATGCTGGAACCAGATTGCCTGGGTTTGAATTCTAGCTCTGCCATTTGTTAGTGGTGTGACCTTAGGGAAGTTACTTACCCTCTCCGAGCATCATTTCCTGATATGTAAAATGGAGTTAACAAAAGTACTTGTATCATAGGGTGTTGTGCAGAGTAAATAAGCCGATGAATGAAAGATACTTAGAATGGTGCCAAGTACCATAACTGTATAACCTTGGACAAGTTACTTAAGCTTTCTGAGACCCAACTTGCTGATCTATTAAATGGAGGTGATAATAATACCAATCTTTCAGGGTATTGTGTAGACACACAGAGCATGGAATAAATGTTTGCTGAATGGATAAATAAGTGACCATTTATCCTCTACTATCTGGCTACTGGACAAGTTCCTTAAGGGCAGAAACCATGTACTTTTTCAACTTTGTATCGCCAGTGCATCCCTTGAACTTAAGAGTTGTTTAATGAATGCCTGTTGAATTAACAAAGCATGCAATATTTGGTTTAACCTTGACAAACTCAAGAGTAATATAACTCCTGCATTGGATATAGGTTGCACCACATGACTTTTAAGGTCTCTCCCAAAGCTAAGTTTCTGAGGTTCTATGGAATATCCAAGGCAGCCTTGAAAAGCACCACTGTTTACTTATGAGCATCTCCTTGCCTCTAGCTTTTGCCCTCTGTGCCAAGGCCTTGAATACTCCCGTGCCATCCTCTGTTTCCTTTTTCCACAATCGTTCTGCCTGCCCCATCCATTCCAGCCAGGAAACTTATACACGTAATTCCTTCACTCTTTCCTTCTTGAGCTTGATTGGGAACTCCTGGAAGTTTTGCTTTTTAGTCTTTGTTTCCTTAGTTCCTATTGCACTGCAGTTTCAAGCCCAGGGGAATATAAGAGCACATGAGGAGTTTACCCAGCCTGGACATGGAAGCAGAATCCAGAGAAGGCTTCGGGGTGGAAGTGACAGCTAAGCTGAGGCCTGGAAGATGGATAGAAGTTAGCCAGGCAAGGGAGGAGCATGGACACGAATGGTGTGAGCTAGGTAGAGGGAAGAATATAAAAGGGAGGGAACAGCACATGAAAGGCTCAAAGTGTTGAGTACAAATTTGGTTGTTTTTAGTTCCTAATCCAAAGCTACACCTTGTCAAGGATGGCAATGGTATCATCCTTAATATCCTTGGGCTAATAAAAAGGAAAACATAAGAGACCAGGTGAAAGTCAGATGTGGGGAGAGTTTTGGTTTCCTTATCTATAAAGAGGGGACAACAGTAATCTAAGGCTGTTGAAAGATTAACTAAGATATTGTATGTTATGGGCAGGAAGGGGACAGGTCTGCCTGGTGGCATGGTCTTGTCTAGAAAGGGGCTCAGAGGATGCAATATATCAAACCAGAGATGATCCTGACTCAGAATAAGGGACCAAGGAAGTGAGATCTGAAACCAATAGAGGAGAGTGAAGGGAAAAGAAGAAAGAGTGGGCCAAGGGGGATATTTTAGTAGCTCAATTATGGTAGTAAGGAAAGCTGCTCCACAGATCATGCCCTTCTTGAGAGACCTGTGTACTGTTCACAGTTGTGTGTAAATTGGGAGACAGCAAGAGCACAAAGTTTGGATTCAGAACACCTGGGTCCCATTTCTAGGATTTTCCATGTATTAGCTGATACCTGCACTTGTGACTTCATCTCTGAGTCTCAGTTTCCTCATCTTTAGGTTAAGCGTAATAACCAAATCTGCCTTTTCTCTTACTGGTTGGTAAGGAGATCCTTTGACATAAAGCAGCTCAAGGTCTCTTGTAGCCCTGGGACCACTGAGCTTCCGTTCTCCTTTCCCTTGTTTAAAGCTCAGGCATCAGAGACGTTAGACCAGAAATGGCAAACTGGTGGGCCTCACAGGTAATAATCCAGATTTCCAGATTCTCTTGAAAAATATAAAAAATCCACCACACTGTTCTTGTCTTCAGTTTTAAGCACGCCTCTTGCAGATCGTTGTTGCTGCTGCTTCTCCTTCTGCTTTTTATTTTTAATGCAGTGAGTGACTCAACTTTTTACAGAGGAGTTGGTGCAGTTTTTCAGTCGGTGTTAAAATATTTGTAACACCCTTCCCCACCCCCTGAAACACACACGCACGCACACACACTATTGCCTTCTATGTTCGGCTTGTTTTCCTTCCTCACTTTCACACACCATTTGCATTTCTGTGATGAACTTTAAATTCCTTATTTTCTTTTAGGAGATGTCAGAGGATAAGCTAAATTAACCTGCTTTTTGAACAATTTAAACATCTGCATATTTTTACCTACCCATTTTTGTGATTTCTAATCTTTACTTCTATCCTTAACTAGACCATTGACCTCTTTTTTAGCCAGGATAAGGGGTCCCACAGTTTTGATTTATCTCCCCCTCTCCATTTTCCCGCTCTCCCCTTGGTTCTATCATCGCATCCAAATTGGTTTTTGTCTTGATTGTTACATCCTAGTTGCTTCTTGGAAGGAGAGGCCAGCTTGGACTCTGCTGCCAGGCCTCCCAGGCTCACACCCTTGCTCTGCCACTGCTATGTGAATCTCAGTTTACTCACGCCAAAATTAGTGGTAATACTAGTGCCCCTCATGGGGTTGTTTTGAGGAGCCACTGACCTAATATGTCGGTCCTCAAAGTGTGGTGTTCAATCAGCAGCATCAGCGCCCTGTGGGAACTTGTTAGAAATGCAAATTCTCAGGCCCCACCCCAAACCTGAGAAACTTTGGAGGTGCATCAGAAACTCTGGGGTGGGGCCTAGGAATCTGTGCTTTTACAAGCCTTCCAGGTGATTCTGATACAGGCTCAAGTTTGAGAATCACTGACTTACTTATGTTAAAGTGCTTATAACATTGTCTGGCACTTACCAGGTGCTATAGAAAGTAAAAGTTTACTATTATGACCGTTTGGTCTTTATATTAGTGTTTGCTGTTATCATTATATAATTCTTCTACCCACATCTACGAGGTAGGTTGTACTATCCTCACTTTGAGTATGAGGGATCCAAGAGCTTCTATTCGCAGAGCTGCTAAGTGGTGGAGGGATTTGAATCCGGGTCTCCTAACTTCAAGTTCAGTGCCTTTTACTGTCCCACATCTTAAGAATGTAAACTAGGAGGGACAGATTTAGAGAAATAAAAGCTTGGCTGCTGTGGTAGACATTAGTAGATTTCTTGACAGTATTTCTTCTCTCTTCCTCTGGAAACAGCATCATGATTTGCCTTTGAAGAATCACTCTTCGCTCATTCTCAGTGTCTGAAGTTCAGATTAAGCACCAGGGAGAGTCTGTGTCCTGGGCTGTATTTCTTTAGCCGAGTAACTGGTTCAGAGATGGGCATGTGTCCCAAGCTGGGCCAAGAGCACTACCTGGAACTTTTTCTAGACCTACAGAGCAAGAGGTGCCTCTTTTTCTAGAATTTGCCAAGATGATAGGAGCCTGAAGCTGTTGGTGGCCATTGTTGTTACTTCATGGAAAGGTCTCCTGGAGAATTAAGTCTCTGCAAAGGGAAATGGAGCTGAGAGAGAGAAAGAAACTGATTAATTTATCTGAGCCACTGGATCCATCCGGTCCTTGGACTTTTCAGTTACCTTAGTTCATTAATTCACCCTTTTGTGCTTAAGCCAGTTTGAATTGGGTTCTGTCATTTGCAACCTAAACAATATCTGTATAGCTAATTTGAAACTTTTATGTTGCTGATAAACAAGTCTGGAAACTTAAGCCTTCCTCTGAACACAGATATTTATATGGTGAGTAAGAATCAGAAAAGTCAAATACAAAATCTTGATGATAGGATTCAATGTGGTGGATCGGAAAGAATATCAGACCAGGAGTCAGAAAACCTGGGTTCTAATCCTGGGAGGGTCACTCAGTTATGTGACTTTGTGAAATTAATCCTGCATCAAAAGAAGTAATGTACACATACATGCTTTAAATGTTGCATTATTTGAAGTCAAAGAATTGTTAGAGTTGTTCCCAGAATTTTTTGCATATATACAGTGGTATGTTTTCAATATTAGTGGGGATGGTGGGGGATGGGATGCTTCTCAGTTTCTTATATACCACTCTTTGATCTTGATGATAGAAGACCTTTAAAGATACACTTAAAAATGCATCTTAAGAGAATGAAAAGACAAATCACAGACTGGGAAAAATATTTGCAAAACACATATCTGACAAAAGACTTGTATCCAAAATATGCAAAGAACTCTTAAAACTCAACAATAAAAAAAAACCAAACAATTCAATTAAAAAATAGGAAAAAGAGGGGCCGGCCCCGTGGCTTAGCAGTTAAGTGTGCATGCTCCGCTACTGGCAGCCCAGGTTTGGATCCCAGGCGCGCACTGACGTACCGCTTCTCCCGCCATGCTGAGGTGCCGTCCCACATACAGCAACTAGAAAGATGTGCAACTATGACATATAACTATCTACTGGGGCTTTGGGGAGAAAAAGGGACAAAAAAAAAAGGAGGAGGATTGGCAATAGATGTTAGCTCAGGGCTGGTCTTCCTCAGCAAAAAAAAAAAAAAAAGGAAAAAGATCTGAACACACAGCTCACCAAAGAAGATATACAGATGGCAAATAAGCATATGAAAAGATACTCAAATCATACATCATTAGAGAATTGTAAATTAAAATAACAATGATATACTACTACATACCTAATGCAATGGCTAAACTTCAAAATACTGACAGTACCAACTGTTGGAGAGGATATGGAACAACAGGAAGTCTCATTCATTGCTGGTGAGTATGGAAAATAGTACAGCCACTTTGGAAGATGGTTTCCAATTTCTTACAAAGCTAAATATAGGCTTATCATACAATCCAGCAATCACCCTCCTAGGTATTTATCCAAATGAAATAAAAACTTATGTCCACACAGAAACCTGCACATGGATGTTTATAATGGCTTTATTCATAATAGCCAAAACTTGGAAGCAACCAAAATGTCCTTTAATAGGTAAATGAATAAACAAACTATGGTACATCCATACAATAGAATATTATTCAGCAGTAAAAAGAAATGAGCGATCAGGTAATGAAAAAACACGGAAGAAGCTTAAATGCCTATGCCTAAGTGAAAGAAGCCAATCTGAAAAGGCTACGTACTGTAGGACTCCAACTATATGACCTTCTGGAAAAGGCAAAACTATAGAGACAGTAAAAAGATCAGTGGTTGCCGGGGTTGGGTAGTAGGGAAGGGAGAGAAGATAGGTGAAGCACAGGGGTTTTTTAGAGCAATGAAACTATTCTGTATGATACTGTAATGGTGGATACATAACATTATACATTTGTCAATACCCATAGAACCATACAACACAAAGAGTGAACCCTAGTGCAAACTTAGACTTTAGTTAATAATAATGTATCAACGTTGGTCCATCCGTTATAACAATATACCTGACTAATGCAAGACATTAATAAGGGGAGAAATTGTGTGGGGAGAGAAAGTGGGTATATGGGAATTCTCTATACTTTCTGTTTGATATTTCTGTAAACTTAAAACTTCTCCAAAAATAGAGCCTACTAATTTTAAAAAATTGCTTCTTCTTTTAACTCCTTCTCCTTCTAAATCCAAAGTCCTTTGGAGAACGTCATGGCTTCCTGAGATAGGATCTAGAAAGACAACACTCCACTCTTGAATCTTGGGGGCTCCAAGAGGACATAGGACCAGAATCTCATTAACACTAGAAAACAAAGAAAATTTGGATCTGTGAGATCCAAAGTGAATTAGAAGAGAAGTGAGTGCCTCAGAACACCAGCTAGAAAAAAAAATTCATTTACTCACTCAATGAATCTTTATTGAGTGCCTATTATGTGTCAGGCACTGATCTAAGGGCTGAAGATACAGCAGTAAACAAAGTCCCTGCCTTCATGGGGCTCATATTCTAGTGTGGAGAGACAAAAAAGAAACATGTAGATCTATAGACCGTCAGATGGCAGTAAGTGCTATGGAGATACATATAGCAGGTGGATAGAGTGTGGCAAAAACCTTTAATTGTTCCACAGAATTCATTCTCCTTTTCATCTTTTAGAAAAAGAACCCCTATCCCAAGTTTTAGCTGGTAACATGGCCGTGCATTAGAAACTACATTTCCTTCTCTCCATTTTGCAAGTGAGAGTAGCATTGTGACCAAGTTCAAGCCCGTGGGATATGAGATGAAGTGTTTTGTGTAACTTCTAAGTCATTTGCTGAAGGATAAAGCCACTTGCCTTGGACACTTTCTTTCTCCTTCCCAATGGCTGAGAAATAGCATTCACTGGAGCATCCTTAGAAGCCAAATGTGGAAGATGGCAGAGCCCCCAGCTTTAGACTTCTTAATTCTTGATTGTTACATGAGAGAGAAATAAACTATATAATATAAGCCACTTTGTTTTTGGACCTCTTTGTTATTGCAGCTCAGCTGGTACCTAATTCACGGAGAAACAGAGCAAAGTGGGTAGGGTTTGCTATGTTATATAAGGTAGTCAGGGAAGCAGAAACCTGAAGGAAGGGAGGGACCGAGGGAGCTATGGGGCTATTTGGGTGAAGATAATTCCAGGCAGAAAGACAGCAAGTGCAAAGGCTCTGAGGCAGGATTGAGCTCCAGTCTGGTCCAGGACTAACCAGGAGCCTAGCTTCTCTGGTACGCAGTGAGTGAGGAGGAGAGGAAGTCAGAGGGAGTGTGGGGGAACAGATCACATAGAGCCTTATAGACCATAGTAGGAAATTGCTGAAACAGCTTCTTAGAAGAACCTGACAGAGTCCCAAGGCAAGGACAATGAAAGAATGTCCATGGAAGAGAGGTCATTGCCGGATGACTTGTAGGATCAGAAAAAGGAAGATTGCCATCTCCTTCTGTAGCGCCTATAAGTTGACCTGTGCTTGTATTTGTGGGAAATTCCAGAGACAAAGACATTGTAGTCTCAATATATACTCTTGGATGTAGTCTCTTAATCAAATATTGTATTTACAATAAAATGCTGCCTCAGAAGATGTATTTTCCAGAGGTTCAGTGGGGATTTATCCCAAGTGATGAGTAATACTCCACCAAGAAGTGACCAGAACCCTAATGCCTGGGAACATTTCTGTCACAAGAGCTATGCAGTCACAGCATTATAAGCATTCATCATTTTACAGACTGGGAAACCCAGAGAAATAAAATGCCTTACCCAAGATGACACAATAAATTAACAGCAGAACTGGGAACTAGCATCCAGATGCCCTGATCCCCAATTTAATACCATTTCCATTACAATCAACTTCCCTTCATGCTAGGTGTGAGAGGTGGTGGTGGACATTTCAAATCACAAAACAATGCTAATGACTTTGAACTGAGTTTGGTTGGGGAATCCATTATTTTATGTCAGCAGCAGA
This sequence comes from Ceratotherium simum simum, assembly GCF_057802395.1. Classification (NCBI taxonomy): domain Eukaryota; kingdom Metazoa; phylum Chordata; class Mammalia; order Perissodactyla; family Rhinocerotidae; genus Ceratotherium; species Ceratotherium simum. The sequence continues at coordinate 22,070,793 of NC_141924.1, forward strand.
TTTTCTTTCCTAATGATTCTTTGTGCAAAACAGTGTGGGATGAAAAACTGCCCTGATTACACACAAATCAGATAATTTGGATGGAGATATTAGTATTAATAAGACCTCTTATTTATAAAGGACTTGGAGGTTTTCAAATAATTTAGCATCCATCCTCTCCTCTGATCCTTATGGCAGCCCTGTGAGGTAAGTAGGGTCGATACAATTTCTGTCATATTATAGATGAAGAAATAAAATAATCCCAGAGAAAATAAGTGACTCAGCCAAGGTCACATGTCTGATTAATGGTGCCAGACTTCTTTACTCTAGGTTCAAAGGACTTGTTGACAAGTGCAGACTCCCAGATGATTAATAGCTGACTCTTTATAGCTCTCACTATATACCAGATACTGTTCCGCGTGCTTCGCGTATAATGACCTATTTACTCTTCCTACAAGGGAAATTCTGTTATTATTCTCATTTACTGATGAGAAAGCTGAGACAGAGAGACTGAGTAACTTGCCCAAAGTCACATAGTCATAAAGCAGTCGAGGGGGGCCCAAACATACGCAGGCTGTGTCCAGAATATGTGCTCTTAGCCACTGCACTATGCTGCCTCTCCAACAAGGGCTTGGAAGCAACTTTATGATTCAGGTAGCTCATGGGCACACTTAAAGAGTCTTTGAGATCAAGTTCAGATACCTCATAGCCCCTACGACTATCACAAGCCCTTCCTTTGATTTGTATGGCCTCTTGATCTTATTATCTACTTAAATGGTAGAGAAATGTGATCACAATCTGATTTTTAAACCAGTCATCTGGGTGGGGTGGAAGAAGCATTGTGCATAATGATAGCTACTTTGGCAGCAACATTGAGAATTTTTTACAGGTAGGAGTGAACCGCCTACTGTTCTGCAGAAGAATCAATGCTGAGAAGTCATCACTTTACTCTCTTTTTCTTTAATTCATTAGTAATACTGGGGAGTATAGAAGACATATTTGGTTTTCATCTATTCACTATTTTTTTGGTAGCGCTGCTGCAGTTTTCTTTTAGGGCATCCCCTGTGTTTATTCTTAGTCCTGTAGTTTCAATACCAACCCATGCCCTATCCCCAGGGTTGGATGCATGATCCAGGCCCAGGCCCAGTGTATCTCCCTGAAAAAACAAAGTGGTTGATTCAGGGGTAGGTATGTGGTCCTAGTCAGTCCAATGAAAGTTGTCCCCAGGACCTTTACTTGAACTATTGGAAAACAGAAACTCTCTTTCTACTTAATGACTGATACAATAGAGGATAAGCTGGAGGTTGCTGGTGGCCATCTTGCCCTATGAGGGAATACTTGCATGAGAATGAAACTAAGACAGACAAAAATAGAAATGAGAGATGAAGAGTCAAGTTCCTAATGGCAAGTTTTGGGCATCTAGATCTACCTGTGTCTACCCTTGAACTTTTCAATAACGTAAGCCAATAAATCCCCTGTGTGTTTAAGCAAATCTGAGTCAACTTTCTTTCACTTGCAACCTAGATTAATTTTCCTGATTAATTAATTTTTCTGATTAATACAGGCATAATTCATATACCAGACTCTGCTTTGCCTGGAAGGTAATTATCAGTTATCTATTGTCACAATAAAGCTGCATAAAAAAACAAATACAGTGGCATGCAACAAGTCTATGATTGGTTAGGTGGTTCTTATGTTCTGGGTTGGTCTTGGCTGACCTTGGCTGGGCTCATTTATGTATCTGTGGTCTGCTGACCGACCAGTCAGGGGCTGCTAGTCTAGCATGGCCTTGGCTTGGATGGCTTGGCTACATGGCTCTGCTTTGTGTGATCTCTCATTATCCAGCAGGCAAGCCTGGGCTTTTCTCATGGCCAGGTAGAGGCCTGAGAGAGCTTGAAAGAATGCAAGGTCTAGGCTCAGAACTGTCACACCACCACTTGCACTGTATTCTACTGGGCAAAACAAGTCATAAGAACAGCCCATATTCAAAGGGTGGGGAAATAATCTCCATCTCTTGATGGGAAGAGCTGCAAATTCCCATTGCAAAGGGTATAGCTATAGGGAGGAATGGAGAATTAGAGCCATTTTTGCAGTCTACCACACTCATCCTTGTTCCCTTTATAAAACAACTGTGGTAAAGGGAAAATAAGCAAGCGGGTACTGGAACTTAACCAGGTGCTCACCAAAGAAAGCAAATTCCTTCAGTGCATCAAGCAGGATATAATACTATCCTGTCTTATGTCACTCCTCTAGTGCGTGTGATTTTTCTTCACCCTGAAAGTAGACACAGAAACCCTGTTCTGAAAGAGACTTTAAAAGTCATCTGGCCCAACCTCCACATTTTTCAGAAGAAACCAGACCCCAAAGTCAGGGAACTTTCCCAGACTCATGCAGAGAGAGATCTGGACCCTTACCTGGTGGCTCCCAGTGCAGGCTGTCTATCATCTTGGGCTGTTCCCTTCCCACACCAAGGCAGGACATGGTAGAGGACACATGCTTGGACTTTAGAGTAAGTCAGCCTGGGTTCTAGTCCTGGATATATCACTCAGGAGCTATGAGACTTTGGACAAATTATTTACCCTTCTGTGGATGGTGGTAGTAGTGCTTACCTCATAAGGTTGTTGTAAGGATTAAATGAGAGAAGGTAAATCAAGCACATAGTACGTGCTCAATAAATTTTAGCTGTTATTGTCTCTTAAAACAGCATTTTTCTATTTGGCTTGTTCCTGCCTGTATTTAGTCTAGGTTTAAGAGTTTAGGGGAACTCAACATATCATAATTCCTAATATTTATATGTCAGAGAGTAAAATCTTTTAAAATTATGCTGGATTACAATTCCATGTTTATAAGAAGAGATGCTGGTAGCCTAGTTCATCTGTTTATTTACTAACAAATATTTACTGAGGGTGTGCGCAGAGTTGGGCATTGTATTAGTTTGCTATTGCTGGAACATATTACCATAAACTTAGTGGCTTAAAGCAATGTACATTCTGGGGATCAGAAGTCTAAAATGGGTTAGCAGAGTTGTGTTCTTTCTGGAGACTCCAGGGGACACTCTGTTTCCTTGCTTTTTCTAGCTTCTAGAGGCTGCCAGCATTCCTTGGCTTATGGCCCACATCACTCCAACCTCTGCTTCTATCATCACATCTCCTCTCTCTCTGCTTCCATTGTCTCATTGCCTTCTCTGACCCTCTTGCCTCCTCTTATAAACCTCTCTGTGTGGCTTGTGCTTCCTTACAGCATGGTGGCCTGGAGCAGTCAGACTTCTTACATGGTGGCTCAGGGTTTCTAGAATGAGTGTTCTCAGCAAGCAAGACAGAATCTTCAAGGCCATTTATGAGCTAACCTTAGAAGTCACATAGCTTCATTTCCACTGTACTCCATTGGTTGGAACAGTCACAAGCCTATCCAGATTCAAGGGGAAGGGACATAGATCACATCTCTTGATGGAAAGAGTTTCAAAGAATTTGCAGTGACATTTTTAAAACATTTTTAAATGGACTTCCCAAATTTGAGTTTTGGGATGCCCTGGTGCACCACTTCACATCCTCCCAGTCTAGCCTTACTCCAGCCATTGCTGCGTCACCAGCTGCCAGAGGTGTGAGCCTACAGTGCCTCACCTCAGGTGCACTGTGTCTCATTCTGCCCTGGGGCTGTTCTCACTCCACATCTTTGGACACCTGCAGAAATGTGTTTTGAGTTTCACATATGCAAACATGCAAGTGCAAGGGAGTTGGCATCTTACGGGGCAACTTAACCACTGCAGGACAGGAGCTAGTGGATAAGTGTTCCTCCTTCCTGCTCTTGGGCCAACGATTCTGATAGGGTGACCAATTCATCCTGGTTTTCCCGGGACTTTCCTAGTTTTCACACTGAAGGACCCACGTTGCAGGAACCCCCTAATTCTGAAACACATTCTACAAGATTCTTCATGGATTCCCAGTGGGGTCAAGTTTCAGTTTCCCAGAGCTTAATAACACACCTGTATTGCCTTTCCCTGCTTCCCTGGATTACAACCCAAAATAAACTACCTCCGCACAAGCCCCTGTCTCAGGCTCTGCTTTCTGTTGGTCTTTGCATTGGGCAGCCCTGGGCTCACCTGTGCAGTGATGAGTGTTTTCAGCTCTAGAAAACTGAAAAAGGCAGAGGCAGGGGAAATAAATCAGGGCCCCAAACAGCCAAATTATCACTTTCCCGATGTTGCTACAAAATTAATCTGGAAGATACGATACCATTTAAAGATATTATCATGAAATGTTTATTATAAGATTTAATTGCTTAAACAGCAAGGTGTTAGAAAGGATTGCAGACAGTCAGGAGACTTAACTTTTAGTCCCACTTCTAATATTTAAAATTCTATGTGACCTTTGTCGCTTTTCTTCTCTTTGGGCCTCAGTTCCCTATCTGTAAAATGAGCAGGTTGGACTCCTCCCTTTTTGCTTTTATCAGTTGTCCTATCCTCAGCTGTTGCAGTTCCTCATAGGGTGGGGGGCTAGCAGAGGCTTGAAGGGGGTCAGTAGGTGTGGTGCCTAGGGAGGGACAGGGGCTGAGGATCCATCTCTGCATTAGTAGTTGGGTACATGTTGCAGAAAGATTTTATAAATGGGTCACGGTGGACCATGAGGAACCCCTAACTCATTTCCCTAATATTCTTGAGATTTAACAATTAATCTCAAGTCCTCTTTCGGCAGTCCCAACTAGATAAGATCTCAGAGCCAAGAATATTTGTCTCTGAGTTTTAAGAAAGATCTTCATGGGGGCCAGCCCGGTGGTGTAGAAGCTAAGTTCCCATGCTCTGTTTCGGTGGCCCAAGGTTCACAGGTTCGGATCCCGGGTGTGGACATATGCACCGCTTATCAAGCCATGCTGTGGCAGGCGTCCCATATACAAAATAGAGGGAGATGGGCACAGCTGTTAGCTCAGGGTCAATCCTCCTCAGGAAAAAGAGGAGGATTGGCAATGAATGTTAGCTCAGGGCTAATCTTCCTCACCAAAAAAAAAAAAAAAGAAGAAGAAGAAGAAGAAAGATTTTCATAATAACTGAAGGACTTGAGGCCATGAGCATCAGGGCCAAGGTGAATATCCAGCCGGTGGTGTGCTGGAGTGGCTTGTACCTGCTTATGTAAGAGCCGTTTGCTAAATATTCAGGAATTTTCTAGCCATTGGTAGCTTGAAACCGGCCATAGTGGGAGTATTGACACCATAGAAATTGGCAACCACTACAAATTGAGGCTCCTTCTGCCACCTCGAGCTGGTTTACCAGCACATCACTGCATCTAGCTTTCATCACTGGTGTCTTCTTATCCAGGACTGTGGATTAATTAAATGTGTATCTTTTTCTCCCCTGATTTTTGGTCTGTAAATATAAAGAACAGAGTCATTAAAACCTGTCTTTCTCTCTCCCTCAACAGTGGCTTTCCTTACAGATTCTATGAATCTGAAAGGTGCAAATTCCTGCAGAGGTCTGTGGCAGGATTCCACACCCCCAAGTTCTGCAGGTTTTGACAGGGGCTGGGCCCTGCCAGCATACTCTGAGAACCACATCAAGGTGTCACACTGCTGTTTCAAGGGAGTTGCCTATTTGGGGACTTTGGGAAATTCTTAAGGATTTTGGAAGCCTGGTTAGAATCTTTGCTCTGCCACTTGGTAGCTCTGTGGCCCCGCAAATTACTTAACCCTGTTGAGCTTCTTTATATGTAGAATGGATAATATATACTTGAGAGGGTTTATGAGTTTAGCATGAAGCCAAGGAAGTTTAAGCTTCAAGGTACCTCATTGGTATGGGCCCCTCTTGGGGGAGCCTTCGGCATGTTGTAGTTTTTTTTTTAATTATTATTATTATTTTTGGCGAGGAAGACTGGCCCTGAGCTAACATATCTTGCCAATCCTCCTCTTTTTTGCTGACAAAGATTGGCCCTGAGCCCATCTTCCTCCAGTTTGTACGTGGGATGCCACCACAGCATGGATTGATGAATGGTGCATCAGTCTGCGCCCAGGATTCGAACCTGTGAACACGGGGTCGCTAAAGCGGCACATACAAACTTAACCACTAGGCCACGGGGCCAGCCCCCAGCATGTTTTATTTTTAATTTTGTAGTCTAAGAGACTCCCACCCTCACCCCAAAGTGTATAATCTTCAGAGTCTCACAAAACTTGGATCAGTTTCTGCTTGTGGGAATGAATCATGAAACACGTATAAGCACTCACCCAGGGTCTGGCCCATTGTAAGAGCTTCATAAATAGTCCTTGCTGTAATGCAGGTACTTTCCCTCCATCACCACACATCCCACATAATCTTTCCTCCACTCCCTGTGTGTCAGCACTCATCCGCTTTCTGTTCAGAGTCTGCTCTCACCTACCTGTAACATTGGCTTCTTGCCAATCACTCACCACTTGCCACTTTGCCAAACTTACTCCATGAGGTGCAGCATGGAATGCCCCACTGCGTCCATTGTAGTGATGGGAAAACAGTGTTTAGCAATTATGTTCTTCCCTGAAGTGATGTGACAGCAAGGAGAGATCATAAATAAGTTGCCTGAAGCTCCTTGATGTGATGAGGAATCAAAGACCTATTAATACTTAACAAAACATCCAACAGAAGGAAAACAAAGGACAATTGAGGCAACGCTGTGATGTTTTGTCAGTTGTTAAAATAAGAGGCCAATTGTCAGGCGACCATTAGGTAGAGACGCTTCCCTTGAGAGCACGTGTATCTCAGAATTATCAAAGGTCTCTAAGTCACCCTAATAATGGTCTGTTACCACAATCAGAGAGAATGTAACCCACATTTAGTCTTAAAAGACACAGCATATCGTGCTGCAGCTAACAAGACTCTCAGAGCCATTAGTCTTGACTCAGGATGAGTAAAGGGGGTGAATGGAGTGCCTGGGAGCCTGACATGACACTCCTTCCCTGAGCTATAAGATAGAAACTTGACTCACATGCAGCTTAGGTATAGCCATTATTGACAGCTTGTTGTGTACAAGGTGCCATGAATGGTGATGAGTAAAACCGGGTCTCTGGCACTTTCTATTACGCCATGCTGGAAGCTGTCTAGTCAAGTAGAGAGAGCGTGGCCATTGGGATTAGACAAATCTGGTTTAATCCCGGCTCTGCTTTGTACTGGTATACGATTTAGACTATTTATGTAACCTTCTTGAACCTCAAGTATCCTCATCTGTAAAATGGGTATAATGACACTCACCTTGTAGGACTGCTGAAACATAGCAAGTACTTAATGAATGTTAATTTTCTTACCCCCTTCTGAAAGCACAGAATATGAGTGTAATTTTGGTACTCTCAGAAACTATTTATGTAGCTTTTCTGGATGTTGTACTATTCTAGCTGTTGAAACATTTTGTCTCATTACAAAAGCAATACATTTTTGTGGCACAAGAATTAGAATATTTAGATAAGCAAAAAGAAAAGACTAAAAAAATTATACATAATTTCCAATATGTAGCTATAACTTCTGTTAACACCCTTGGGTGTATTCTTCCAGAACATTCTTTATGCCTATAAATGCTTATATTATTAAAAATATAATTATACAATACATATTATTTTATAAGCTGCTTTAAAAAAAAATACAACAGATCATTATTATGGGAAATCCTTGGGAAAATCTCTTTCACGACAAGGCCAGGTAACAATTCTCCCTTGTCATGGGAAGCGGTTGAGACTAACACACTATGACAATTGTCTATTGTTATTAAGTTGTACCCAAATTTTGATGCCCCTTTCCCAGAGAAAGGCCATGTAGCTGCTATAAAGAAAGAAAACAAGAAACGTCTACAAATCCTGTTCTCGAAGCCCCTTTGTTTAGAAATCATGTTTGCTTTCTTTTAACAGTTTTATAAAAACTAGGAAGAAACTTATCCCTTTGTATTCAACACAAGGCAAGAAGAAACCTGTGATTAGATATTGTGTTAGTCAGCTTGGGCCTCTACAACAAAATACCATAGGTTGGGTGGCTTAAACAACAGACATTTATTTTCTCACAGTTCTGAAGACTAGAAATCCAAGGTCAGGCGGCCAGCAGATTTCATTCCTGGTGAAGATCCTGGCTTGCAGGTGGCTGCCTTCCAGCTATGTCCTTAAACAGTGGAGAAAGAGAGCTCTGGTCTCTTCCTCTTCTTATAAGGACATTAATCCCATCATGGGGGCACCCCCTTCACGACCTCATCTAAACCTAATTACCTCTAAAGACCTACCTCCAAATACCATCACATTGGGGGTTAGGGCTTCAACATAGAAATTTTCAGGGGGACACAAACATTCAGTCCATAACAGATATTGTTACGGGCCCATGACTTCTGCCCTAGAGAATGTAATAAAAAGGGGGCAAAATACCTCTACCCTCTATGATCCATCTTGTTGGAAACAATAACTGGATGGCTCTACAGGGGCTTACACAGGCAACCAGGCTACTGTTTGGATGATTGAGGAATCTCACCCCTCTCTGAGAGATGTAAGCTGTACAGGTAATGTCTGTATATTACTTGGTGAGGCATTTCATAGGGAACCAAGGGAGAATGGTACCTATTGGTCAATCTGCCATCTCTTGTGTCCTCGATATCCTTCTCATTGAAAGAAAACAAGAAGCAAAATAAAATCTTGCTAAGAGGGGCTATATCCCTAATTTGGGCAAGCTTTAGACTAATCCTGACTGTCTTTCCAGACCAATACATATAATGTTTGCATAGTATGCAGCTGTACAGACTGTTCCTCAATTTCTTAAATGGAGATGGGGATTAAGAGAGTGATTCAATTATTTATGAAAAGCCTACACTCTAAGGATTGCCTCTTATTATCATTCAGCAAGTATATTTTAAGTTCCTACTGTGTTCTAGGCATTGTTTCATGTGCTAGGGACACTGTGGTAAACAAGACAGGCAAGGTTTCTCTTCCCATGCAACTTACATCCTGCTATTTGCTGATGTAAACCACCATAAGATACATTTATAAACTTATTACTCATGCCTCTAAAGCTTCCACTTAGTGATGCATCAGAAGCAAGGTCAAGGAAGCCACAACATAAACAGGGAGGTCTTTATGGAATGTCTATTTCACTTGAGGATTTAAGAGGGAAAGAACATCACCTCTTAAAATTAAAACAAACATTAAACATTTTATGGAGTTGAGGCCTACATTTTTAATGAAATTATAGAGGAAACATGAGGCCACACAAATATTTCTTGTTTGCAGCATCTGCTCACAGATGCTCACTCCTGGATCACACAAGGATGAGAGCTGGCCCTCCTCTGCATGGTAAGGGCATGTTTGGTGGAATTGTTTGAGAATGATTGCTCTTGAGTTTATACCTCCTTCATAGAGTTGTTGGGCAAATTAGATGAGGTAACCCATGTAAGATGTCTGACACTGGACTGGCATTTAGCAAATGCTCCATACGTGTTAGATTCCTGGCTTGCTCTCATTCCTCACAACAGTGGTGTGAAACATCCCTGGGCTTTGGAGTCAGACGGACTGGGGTTTGAATACTGGCTCATCAGTTAGTTGTTGGGGCATCTCCGAGCCTCATTTTATGTATCAGGATGTCCCTTCACTGCGGTAGGGTGCCTCTCTACTCCTCTTTTAGAGCTCTGGCCCATCCCAAACTAGAATTTAGAAAGGGGAGGAGAAAACAAATCTTTCTTAAAAAGAGAAGGAAAAATTCAGACAGTTTGCGTGACAGAACATCTGAGTTATATTATGGGAGGAGGCCACTATGAGCAGGTGATTGGTTTGTCTTGTGATGTTTCACTCTGAGGCTGGGCATGAAAGGGCTGTTTCCTCCATCCCCTTCTCCTAAGCACAGCACTTGAAGCCTCTTCTCTCCCCCATCCAAAGACTGCCCCTTGTTCCACCAAGGGGAAAACTAGATGGCCCCAACTGACTAGTCGCTTGAGTCTTTCTAACTGACAGGCTAGAAAGAATAAGTGAGGCCTTGGGGTAGGACAGAGGGGCAAAAAAAAACTGATAAGATGCTGGGAAAAAGAGGAGAGAAGGCATCCAGAGGGAAGAGATTCCCTGATGCCCAGCTGGTATGGACTGATGGATGACTCAAGGGAAAATCTCTGTGCATGGTTGATGGAGGGACGTCCCGCCCCACAGGATCCAAGTAAAGAACACTGTGAAGAGGTCACGTATTGGATGGCAATACTGCTGCCCTCCCTCTCCACTCTCATCTCCCTTCTTAAACTCTAAAGCTTTGAGACCTAAGCACTGAGAATACTATAGTGCCACTCCACTCACCTGCCCATCACCTCTGTAACTGTGGCTGCTTTACTGAATGAACTGAATTTGGTGGCATAAAACTTCTTCCAGCCAAATCCATGTTCTGATAAATTCAGCAATAATTATGATTGCCCAGACTACACTGCCCATGCTTTCTTCTACCTGGAATGTTTTCTTATCTTCCTTCCCTTGGTGAATTCTAACTAACCCCTCCAAAGTCAGATGGGGCATCATCTCCAGAAAACCTTCCTTGATTCTACCTTGAGCTTCCCTAAGACATCTCTACCCTGTGGCTGTGTATGTTAGAATATCTACTGGTAGGCTCTTTGAAGGCAGGAGAAGGGTCTTATTCATCTTTTTATCCCCAGGATCGAGTCCAGGTCCTGCCAGATAAATAGTAGCTGTTATGATCATTGTATTTATTACCTCACTTATCTTTAGTCAAAAATGATAGTGCAAGTACCTCCAGGTATGCATATTTGCAGATCAGGTTACCTGGGAAGCAGACTCTGAGATATAGTTTTATGTGCAGGAAATTTGTTGGGGAGGGCTGTTAGGATCAATACCTCTAGATTAACGAATGAAACAAGATATGGCGGAGGAAGAAGTTGGGCTACAAGGCTGCCACAACAAAGGCCTAATCTAATCCCACAGGGATCTCTGGAGCAGGAATGGCCCTGCAGAGTTGTCCTGAACTGGAGCAAGGGACCAAGACTTTTCATTAAAGTATCAACCATCAAGGCATGCAGGCTGCTCCTGAGAAGGGGACATGATCTTGGACGAAGAGGTGAGGGCAGTGTGACTGTTAGCCATCATGGCCTCCACAGCTGAGGGAATGAGTGCTTCAGTCCTGGAGGGGAGATCGGATGGTGCATGCCAGCATCCATCACGGTCTACACCTGGTGCTGCTTGGATTCATCTGCTGCATATAAAGGGGCTTTCCTGAATAGCAAAGATGAGTATGCTCTTCCCTGAAAGGTCTATACCCCACCATGGGTAAATAGCTAACATTCTGGTTTATACTTTAGTCTTTGTCAGCTTGGTGAGTGTGAGTTTCGTCTAAGTAGGTTTCTGAACCTAAAATTTGAGGCCCAGACTTAGAATCTCAGCCTGCTGAGATATTTCAAAGCCATTTGAAGACATTTATAAGACTCTTTATTTAAGCTATCTCTCTATAAATATGGCATTTTCTGAGTAATAGAAATTTCTTTAAAATGTAGTTATCTGCAGAGAAAATTGTAAAGAAGATACAAAAAAATAAGGTTGTTATTTCAACCCCTGCAAATCGGATCCTAGACTAGGAACCCTCTTCTACCCCTGATCCTGAAAGGAACTAGCAAACTCCTGCCTGAACAGCAAGCTGGCCTCTGCTTCATTGATCTCTCTCTTTAAATGTAAAAGTTTTAAAATCAAAGATGGCGATCAAAACAAAGTGAAACCTTGTGAGTTTAGAAATGTAACCTCTGAGGTCTAAGGCGGGCATTTTGAGAGCATTGAAGTTTCAGTGGGTGGTGAGAAACGCAGAGGATTAAACCAAGTTCCTGTGCTTAAGTCTTGGGTGAAATTAGAGTTGGCACAGTTTTCTTTGACCCAAATCTCAGCTGTATTCTGAAAACAAAGTGAGGCCACTGCCAAAAATAACCTGCACTTTGTTTGACCATTGGGTATAAAGTAACTTGGTAAGTTTTTGCAAATGTCACAGGACTTCTAGTCTCAGATGGGCCTCCTAGGGTTATGGGTTGAATTGTGTCCCCCTAAAAATATATGTGTTGAATATGTTGAAGTCCTGAACCTCAGTACCTCAGAATGTGACCTTATTTGGAGATAGGGTCTTTACAGAGCTGATCAAGTCAAAATGAGGTTATTAGGGTGGGCCCTAATCCAATATGACTAATGTCCTCCTAAAAAGTTTGGAAATTTGGAGACAGGCACACATACAGAGAGAATGCTAAATGCACATGAAAATGGCCCTCTACAAGCCAAGGAGAGAGGCCTGGAACAGATCCTTCCCTCACAGCCCTCAGAAGGAGCCATCCCTGCCAACACCTTGATTTTGAACTTCTAGTCTCATCCGGTTTGTGGTACTTTGTTACAGCAGCCCGAGCAAACTAGTATACCTACCTACATGGATTCTTTCCCATTCCCCACAGAGCCAATTATAAACTGTATAGGATGGTCTTCTGGTAGCAGGTGACAGAGAAACCTTAAGTGAAACCAACTCAAGCTAGTTTAAGTGAAAGTGTGAATTTATTATAAGGGTGAATGGTTGTCTTAGAAACCCAAGGGCAAAGGTGTGTGCTGGGCCACAGGAACAAACTGGAACTAGGGACTCATTTATTTTCAAAGGTGGCCATATCTCTGCAGATGGACTGGCTTTGAGTCTCCAGACCTTGTAGCAGGACAGATAGGTTGCCAAGTTTACATAGTTGAGGTCCAGTTACCTGGAGAATGACCAAAATCTCATAGTACCAAACCAGGGCGAAGAGACAGTGGCTCAGCTGCAGTCACTAGTTTTACTCCTGTTGTCCTTGCCTCAGACCAATCACGTACCAACATTGCTGCTGAAAGCATCCTCTGTAACCATGTGGGTTACAGAGGGAGAGGGTCAAGTCAATTAGTTTTCTAAGGCTTAGTTTCTTAAGGGCTGCTTTAACAAATTACCACAAATAGGGTGGCTTAAAACAACAAAAATTTATTCTCTCACAGTTCTGGAGGCTAGAAGTCCAAGATCAAGGTGTCAGCAGGACTGTGCTCCCTCCAAAGGCTCTGAGGAATAATCCTTCCTTACCTCTTTTAGCCTCAGTGGACTCCTGGCAATCCTTGGTGTTCTTGGGCTTATAGCTGCATCACTCTCTGCCCATGTCTTTGCATAGCATTCTCCTCTCTGTATCTCTGAGTTCAATTTTCCCTCTTCTTATAAGGACACCAGTCATTGGATTAGGTATGACCTCTTCTTGACTTGGATACATCTGTAAGACCCTATTTCCAAATAAGGTCACATTCACAGGTACCAGGGCTTATGACTTGAAAATATCTTTTTGGGGAACACAATTCAACCCACAACAGATGGGCAATCCAATTGGTATCCACTACACAAACTTCTAACACTTTTACTAGTCTCCTGCCTGCTTTGACTTTTCTACCCCTGAGATCAACCAGAGACCTTCCTAAGTTAACAGCCTAACTTTTCCACTCCACTGTCTGTTATCCTGTATTATCAGTCACCTCTACCTTCCTTCTTCTTATCTCAGAATAAATTTCTAGATAGGGTTGTCAGATAAAATACAGGACACAAAGTTAAATTTGAATTTCAGCTAAACAAAGAATAATTTTCTATTTGTGTCCCAAATATTGCATGAGAGTCTTGAATTTTTATTTGCTAAATCTGACAACCCAAGTTCTGCACCTACTTTAAAGATCTGGAAGTGCTTTAGATAAAGCATCTGTTCTCCAGTTTGCCACCATACCAAAATTTCTACACCTGACCTATTTTACTCAATTAAGTTACATACCCGGTGCCTGAAGGGGTTTCAGTCTGCAATACCTATTTTGGAATTGGAGGGCAGTTAGAAGGTCAAAGTTAGGTGAAAGAGGACCAGAGACTAAAGCAAGGCAAATATATAGAGACGAAGAGGAGACAGATGGATATGATAGCCATTAGGATGCAGAATAAAGTATTTGATGTCTATTTGAAGGACTCTAGTTTCACCCAAATGAAGCCAGTAACCGATACAGGAATACAGGAGGATAGGAGGTTGTGGGGGAAGGTGGTATCTTGGCACTTAGACATGTTAGGTTTGGAGTGTCCTTTACGCGGTTGGATGTAGGGTGCTCAGGAAAGAGGTAGGAACTGAAGATATATATTTAGAGACATAAGCATGTGGGTAATAGTTGAGATATGAAAGTAATTGGGATTTCCTAAAGAGAAACTATAGTATTAGAAGAAAAATCTCTGTGGAATACCAATAGTTAAAGTGAACAGTGGAAGGAATCCAGCAAGGAAACAGATATGGTTAGGAGGTAGATCAATCAGAGTCAGCAATTTGAGCTGGGCTCAGTGGGGTGATTCTTCTGCTGGGCTTGCTTGGGCTTGTTGGATCTCTGGTCATCTATTGGTCAGTTAGGTGCTCTGCTTCTGCAAGTGCTTTACAAGCATCCGGTTGTGTCACATTTGCCAGTGTTGCATTGGCCAGAGCAAGTCACACGGCCAACCCAGACTCAAGAGGTGGAGAAACAGATTCTACCTCTTGACGGGGTATCTACAATACAGTCTTGCAAAGGCATAAGTGGAGGGAGGGGAAGAATTTGCGGTCGCCTTTAGAATCTACAAGAAGGTTTTATTATCCCCATTTTATACATGGAAATAACTGAAGTACACAGAGTTTAAATAACTTGCTAATGCTCACAGAGCTAGGAAGTGGCAGAGCCAGGATTTGAACCCTGGTAGTCTGTCTCAGATCCTCGACTATGTTATATCACCTCTCATAGTAAACACCTCGTAATAACAGGCACTCAACAAAAATTGGCTCTTCTTTTCATAACATAAAAGGCAGCGTCAAGAAGGGCCTCAGAAACTATTAATTTTGGTAGAATAGCAAATGCTTGTGTCACAGTATTATGCATCCCTATCAATGATGATTGTCATTGGTTAATACTGATTTTTTTTAAGAACCATGGATAGTTGTTATAAACTTTATTTGGCCAAAGGCATAGCAACAAATGTCGCTCTCAAAGCCACAAGAGTTCGACAAAAATATAGAGATTGAAACCAATACCAAATTGAAAAAAATCAGTAACATTTTGAAGATAAGTTGGTCATTTATTTTTCTAGTGATCATTTGTTAGTTGTTCCTCATACATTAACTCGGAACTTGCAAACTGGCTGAATTGTAAATCAGTTAATGTGAAATTAAAACCTTAAGTAAACATCACATCCTGAGACTCAGAGGATAAGGCTCAGAGTTCAGATATATATTTCACTTCTCACAGAGTCACAAAAAAACAGCAAGAGGGAAGGCAGTGCTCGAAGTGAATTTATGAGAGATAAATGCCTCAGGGATTCAGAGGAGGGAGTTGATAGCCGTGATGGAGATTCAAGGATATAGGTTCTACTACCACAGTGGATACTTTAGTTTGCATATGAATTATGAGTGGGAGAAGAGAGAGTTGTCAAAAATGCAGATTCCCAGGCCCCATCCCAAAATATTCTAATTCATCAGGTCTGGGATGGGGTCCAGCCATCCACGTTTTCTCATACTCACCCCAAGGTGATTCTGATTCAGATAATCCCCAGAGCACATTTTAAAAGTAGATGATAGTGGACATTCAGCCTTGGAGGAGTTGGACAACAGGAGAGTAGAGAAGGATAAGGCCATTCTAGGTAGGTCTTCCATTACAAAAGCTTTCAGTAGGGTTGTGTTTCCTATACGTTATCAAAGATAATTCTTTGAATGGAGGTCTTTGTTTGTTAACCATTCCTATTTTTCAGTAAAGTTTCTTTACACAAGTAAAATGATGAATGGACATGTTTGTGCATTGTAACATTGTATGAAATAAAAGAACAGGCTAGAACCTACATATTCATCAATAGGGCACTGGCCAAATATATTTTACAATGAGCATATAATGGAATACTGTGCAGTTGTGCAAAAGTGAGGAAGTTCTTTATGTGCTGATATGGAGGAATCTCCAAGACATATTATTAAGTGAAGAAAAGAAGGTGCAGAGGGATGTCTACAGTATGTTGTAAATTTGAGTATAAAGGAGAGGAGATATATATTGGTATTCACTTGTGTATACAGAGAAACGATCTCTGGAACACTACACAAGGAATTGATCATTTACTGGAGGACAGTGAGAACTGGCTGGATGTAGGCGGCAGAGGTGAGAGAGAGACTTCACTGTCATTATTTTTAAATTTTTAGATTCTTTAATCAGGTGAACATATAATGATATATAATCTGTTTGGAATGTGCAACTGAAGGAAGGAAGGGAGGGAGGAGCGAAGGAGGGACATGCTTAGATTCCACTAGGGTCTACATACTAGGAAGGCCATTTGGCTCAAGGTATGTCATTCAGGAAGGGTCTCAAAATTCCATCTCCAAATGAGATTTTACCCACATTCACAAAGGCTACATCTACCAGCAACTTTAAACTTGTGTCCTATTAGCAAGTCACATCCTCCATAATATATTTTGAATTAATGTTTTTATAAATTTTTAATTACCATTTAAATAGTGCAATTTGTACTCCATATTATGTTTTGTTTAAAAATTAACTTGTTACATTATTAACTCATGAGTATTTAAGAAAACCTACACATCACGTAACCATGTGTTTGCATTTCTTCCCTTTTTTATACAGTTGGGAGCTTCAAGAAATAGTCACGGCCTGGACTTCTTTTTCTGTGGCTCTACATGAGCCTTGACCTGTTTGGAGTTAATGATTGCACTTAGGAAGCCAGTCTGGGGTCTTTGGTAAGTTAAATATATGGTTATTCTTCATAGTAGGATCTCAAACCAAAGTCTGGTTCATGAATTTTTATGTACAGGTTGGTATGTAAAGGTGTATATTTGCAAACTATTGCTTAGTTTGAACTGTGAGATTTTGCTTCCTAATCCAATTGAAAGGGACAGTATATTTTTAAGTTCTGGGGCCCTCACTAGATGAAGAGAGTTGAGGATATCAAATTGTGCTACTGTCATAGGATGTAGATGTGTATTTACTAAAACACACATGGCTGTACACATGTTCAAGCATCTCTTTGTAAGAAGAGTGTAGTATCAGTGGAAACTTTGCTTCTACTATTCTTGTGAGGCAGTATTGCTTAGTGGTTAGGAGCACTGACTCCAGAGCCAGACAGCCTGGGCTTGAATTCAGCTTCACCAACTGTTAGCTGGGCAATCTTGGGCAAGTCAGTTAATTGTTATGAGTTTCTATTTTCCACCTGTAGAGTGAGTATAATAATAGTTGCTCATATTAATAACTCTATTTAGCTCATAATGTTGTTGCAAGGGTAAAAAAAAATGTAATCACTTCAAGCACTTAAAACAGCGTCTAGCATATAATAGGAGCTATGTAAGTGTTAGCTACTATCCCTTTATTAGAGTCCTAACAGGTCTGTCAACAGAACTGGCAATTTCCTAAGTGACATTTTTAGTTCATTCTTTATACAAATAACACATGATATCCTGGCTGCCTAGATATGTCAGGCACTGTGCTAGGCTCTGGGCACCTAGAATATGCTCCTTTTCCATTTCTTTAAAAAAGAAAAACTGACTATACATGTCTTCTCGAGAACCTTTGTGAGTGGGGTTGTGGAGTTCCCTTTATCTAGAGCAGGAATCCTGGGAGCGTGACCACGCTCTGTGGCTCACCTGCAGAGAACCCTGTCACTTCACAAGAATGAATAATGTGGGGAGTGTTTTGGGAACATGCTTCTGTGGTCAGTGTTTTCCTGAACATGCTTCTGTGGTCAGAGCTGCCAGCCCTGGCAGTGTATGGTGACATTAGGATGGGTCGTGGTGTGGGGACATACAGTTCCTGGAATTTGCCCTGTTGGCTTCCCATGGGGTGGCCTCTGTCCTGCTTTCCAAAAATTCTCCTCCAGCCAGTATAATGAGGCTACAAATAATTTACTCTGAAAATTCTGACTCTATGCCAGTTAAATATTTTGTACATGTTGTTAAGTCACTTGCATTATTAGAAGGGCCAACAGGCTCCCGCAGTGCATTCCTTTTTATTTAAAAGGAATTCATGGGGCTCTTTCACTTTGCATTAAGGAGGAGAACATGGAAGGGGGAGAGGGAGGAAGGAGAGTTAATGTTTATTTAGCACTTTCTCTGTGCCAGGATGTTTAAAAACCCTGTCTTTTGGGGAACCTAGACTAGATTAAGGTCTGCGAGGCCAAGGGCCATGTCTTTACTTATCTATAGATCCACTACAGCAGCTAGCACACTCTCTTGCTTATAGTAGGTGTTCCATATTATTGAATGATATGAATATATACATGTGATATTTGTACTTTATCTAATCTTTGCTAAAGCTCATGTCATTTAAAACTACAATGACGGTCTCAGTTGAAGACCATCCCATAATTTCTATTCTAAAATCAAATAATTGATTTTATACTTACTATCATATGATAACTGCAGAGTTGGTTAGTTTAATATTATCGTCCTTTAAACTTCAAGATGTTTTTAGCAGTGTGGGCTGAATTCATCTATGGGTTTGATGAAGATAACCTTTTAATTAAAATGGTTACATTGACGTTATTTCCGTTAGCCTTAAAACAAGACTCCCCTGACATCTTATGGTGAAATTTTGGCGTTGAAGAGCAGTTGAAGATGAAGCAGGCATATTGGGAAGTTGAATGGGGAGGAAGAGAGAAAGGAGAGTCACAGGAGAGAGCATATTGGCATCTCAGGTTTCACCCCTCCCTGCGCTTCTTAGATATTTCAGGTCAGGATTTAGAATTGAGATGAACTAATTGAAGACATCATCTTCTGGGAATTGTTTATGCCTTGTAATGCTTTAAATATGCATTAGGCCAGTGGTTCCCAAAGTTTAGTCATTCTGTGCTACCTTCGTAATTTTTGCTATACCTTTGTATCACCTGTGCTAGTATTGGTTTGATATTTTAATCAACTCACTTTCTTAAAATTAATTGTTTTAAAGGGGACTTCATATCACTATCATAAAATTGGAGACAAGCATCATTTGCTAAAATTGAATGTAACTATAAAATGAAATCTAATGAGGGGCTGGCCCAGTGGCGTAGTGGTTAAGTTCGCCAGCTCCGCTTTGGCGGCCCAGGGTTTGTGAGATCAGATTTCAGGCGCAGACCTATACACTGTTTATCAAGCCATGCTGTGGCAGGCATCCCGCATATAAAGTAGAGGAAGATGGGCACGGATGTTAGCCCAGGGCGGATCATCCTCAGCAAAAGAGGAAGATTGGCAATAGATGTTAGCTCAGGGCTGATCTTCCTCACACACACACACACACACACACACACACACACACACACACAAAATTAAGTCTAATGAAAACCAAGAAAACATTAGACAAAATTTGAACTAACTCTTTCTGTCCTGGTATCTAAGCCTGAGGCATGCTCCCTGTTTAGAGGGCTGCTAAAAGACCAACAGCAAACTGAGAGTTTATCCTGGAAGTAATCAGAAGAAATGAAATGAATATTAAGAGGAATAACTTTCTCCCCATATAATTCAGTGTATGTTAATGCCTGTCTGAGCTGTCACCTAAAATTATCTCCTATAATATACATCAGTCCACACATTGCAAAATGTTGTATTGGAGGAGAAACTTCTCATGATTTTGACATTTGCTGCATGTACAAGTTTTTTTGTTAGTAACACCAGTCATGAAAAATGGAAGAAATAGTCTTCCATGCAGAAATTTAATGTGCTAGACTTTTCAATTTAATGTGTATGGTAAAGATTTTCCCACTGGAAGCACATTGACCACAATGTCTCGTCCTCCTTCTACCTCTGAAAAGGAAGGAAAGGGCCTTACTACCAAAGTCAATGGGGATGAGGATCAATGGCCCATCATAGTCCTAATATCACTTACTGTTTTTGGAGGAAGTCTTCTTTAATAGAGGCATCGACTGTCTCTTGAGGGGAAACGGGGAATGGTTGGATTGACCTCTCCCAAACATGGGCTCACAATCCTGATGATGTTTCTGCCCTTGCAGGTTCTTCCTCCTAGAGGTCTTCCGGGCCGTTGCCTGCAGCTGTCAGTGTATTCTCCAGGTAGGTTCTGATAGTTCTCCTTGATGCAACTCAGGTCTCTTGTGTCTCCCTGCAGTTCATAGATCCTTCAAGTCAAGGACTGCAGACATTCATTTGATAAAGGATTACAGATTAGCTGCAACCACATGCTTATAGTGGAGTTGCATTAAATGCATATTTAACTTGCATGAGAGAGTACAAATTGGAAACATGCCCAAATTTGGTCTCTATCAAAGCTTCTTCTGAGGCTGCCCTCAGTTATAGTACCTCTGGAAATCTTGGGACTTTTAAAAAATACAGTTAGATCCCTTCTCTTAATTTCCATTGGGTGGACAGTTTGTTAGGTGCGTGTGTGTGAATCTCTGTCACTGAATTCTTCCCCAGGTGGGGTGAGTTGAACCTTATTCAACTCCATTGTTTTACATCATCAGAATCCTGTTGGGAAGTATCCATTCTGAATGGACCAAAACTCTACCTGTGCTAGTGATGCCAGACACCTTGCATATTCTCCAGTTTATTACCATGAGGAAACATAAAGGCACATTATTATCCATATATATCTACACCTGAGCTCATAAATATGACATCTAGGAATCAGAAATTTTGTTTTTCTTAAATGGGTTTACAAGTGGATTAGGAGTGTATCATCTTCTAAGTAAATGCTTTCTAGATGCAATTTTAGATATCAACTATGGATTTTCTTTCATGTGCAAAAATTAAAACATTGATTACACAGTAGCAGAAATAATAATAAGAGCTCTTTATTTTATCAAAAACTTAGAAAGCACTTACTGTGTCCTAGACACTATTCTAAGTTGCTTTATAATTATTAACTGATTTCAACTTTATCACAACCTTGTGGACGCCTACTAAGTGATTGTAAAGCACTGTGCTTTATTACATTATCTCTAATTTTCGCAATAATCCTTGAAGGTAGTTAATAGTATTCCCATTGTGTGACCACTCCTCGGAAACAGGGGGGGCCCCCACCCCAAGTCTTGGGATGTCAAGACTGATGATGCCATGCACACAACAAGAGGGTGTGAAAAGTTTTATTACTCACATAATGAGGCTTTCTGGGGAAAGCAGGGTGGCTCCCAAGCAGATCAAAAATGGCTTGAGAGCGAGCAAGGAATGAGACTGGCTTGGGGTTTTTTTGGTGGTTAGGGGGTTGGACCAGGGTGAGGGTTCCCACACATGGTTTGAACTTTCCACCAGCACCAAAGGAGGGAGCACTTGGGCTTTCCTATCAGTTTGCCTAGATGAGGGGCAGAAGGAGCAGGAAGAATGGGTGAGGCTTAAAAGTTGTCAGTAGTGAAACATCAAAAAATGGAGTCAGATTATTTATTACACCCATTTTACTGATGAATAAACTGAGATTCTGTGATATTATGCTTCAAATTAGGCATAACTTTAGATCAATCTGTCTATGTCTAATTTAGTCACAATTTGTTCTGTGGTCATATACTGGGTACCCATCTTGGAAATGCACACCGCTGATGATTGAAAGGAAGTGAGAGACAGAGGAAAGCCGAAACACCATTGCAAATCTATCTATACTAGAAAAACTAGAAAAGTGATACAGTTTGGCATGGTGGAAGGAGCACGGCCTTTGGAATCAGACAGATTTGGTTATTATTTGGCTTTACCACTTACCAGCTGTGTGATCTTGGGCAATTTACTTAGCCTTGCTCAGTCTTAGTGATACAGAACATCTCCAGTGACATGAAACTTTATGAGACCTCCTATTCCATTTTAGGGAGCTATGTTGGAAAATTCGGTCTTAAATAAGAGCATTTCACTGTGTTAAGTTTGGTCTGTATACACATTCTCTGAACACTGGCATATTGAGGTAGGTTATCAGGAATTCTGAAGTATAAAGACACAACTGGCCATCTGGAAAAAAATATTAAAGGGGACTTTGGGAAGTAGAGATTAGATCCAGGGGTAGTAAGGTCAAGCTCCCTAACAACCGCTGAGATGAAGGCCATCCTCAGCCTTTTGGGGAATTCAAGGGACACTGAAAACTACCCCAAATGAGAAGAAAGGTGAAGAACCTAAGACTTTTATTTGGTGTCTCACTGGGATTTGCTACTCAAATGTTGGTTCAACCCTGTCCCAGGGGACTTTAATTCTCAGGCTGGCTCTACATCCTACCATTTTACAAGCCCAAAAGTGAGTGCTTCTTTTGTAATTGTCCTGCCAGAAGTCCCAGGGCTGACTCTCAGTGATCCCAATCGGGCCATGTGACCACATACCCAACCATGAGCCGATCACTGTGACTCTGATGTTTTTAGCTTGAGTCACTCATCTGTATAGCTCTGGTGTGTTGTGGTCAGCTCACCTGAGCTGCATGGACTGAGAGCATGGGAGAGTAGATAACCAAGAAAACCAGAGGCGCTGTTACTAAAAGAGTGAAGAAGTAATGCTGGGCAGGCAGAACAGCAGATGTTCATTACAGGTCTCCCAAAAGTGGCCTTACTCTTTCATTTTCCAGATATTTCTATCTGTGTGGGAACTTAGGATCTGCCCCAAGGGTAGCATTCACTTAGACTGTGATGGAAAAGGAGACCCTGGATTTTTGCAGTGCTTTGTTCTTTCACGTCTCTCCCTGCGGCCACTATTTCTTCAGCTTCTGGTCTTATTAGCCTTTCAATAGATGGAGGGGAGCTAGGACTCAAAGCACAGGCTTCCACAGAGATCCTAGGACCTCACATAAGTCACACTATTGATGAGTCCTAGCACATCGAACCTAGTACCAAGGGCTCCATGCTGTTGATTCAGACCTTCCAGAATATACACGTGCTTTCTCTGTCACAGAGAGAATTGCTGCTAACTATATCTTCAGAGTTGTTTCATATTTATCATAAGTCCTGTGTACTTCTGATAATAATAGTAGGAACTATTTAGTGAATGGTTACAAATGAGCTTTTGGAGCACTGCCTATTCATAAGTTGGAAACTGCCTGTGAACTTGGGAACGTGTGCCAGCTTTAAGCTGACATGCCATATTGGTCATGAACCAACAGGGTTTTATTTTCTTATCCCTGTGTTTGACTGACAAAAATTCCCTTGCCCTAAACCACTCAAATGTAGATATAGAAGTCCTCTTCCTCCATTCCTTCCCATAAGCTCAAAAGGGTGAAATTTGAACTGGAGGTAAGGTGCAGATAAACATAGAATTTATAAACTAAGGGGAAAATAGTGTGTTCTATATATCTATTCATTTATCTATCTATCTATATCTATGTGGTATATTATATTTAGTATATAATGTACTATATATAAAATATAAAAATTATACTCTAACTATAATAATTATATATAAATTATATATATATGAATATATATAATTTCCATCCTTTCCAAGTTTTAAATTTGAGGTGTATCTGATCTTAACCAATTTATCTTGCCTTTTCTGGTGCATGTCTAAGATCTTATGGGGAAATCCAAATACATGACTAATGTAAAGTCAATTTGAAGTGCTTAATGGAAAAATAAAGTGCTTGACTGTTAGTATTCTTATAGCAAAACTTTTATAAAGTTTATGATACTCCTTTGGTTTCTCAAGGTTTTGGAAGTACAGAAGTATCTTATTACAGAGCATTTTTCCACTTTGGTTTAGAGATTTAATTTAATTTGCTACGCATCATTTCCAAGCTCCTGACCTTCTAGACCCCCAGCCATCCTCAACGAATTATTATACTAGCCGTGAATATATACCAGGCCAAAACATGTGGTCCAGGCAGGCTAATAATTTGGTGCCCCTTCAAACTGATGTTATTTAAATTTGTATTCAATTTTCCAGTCAAGCCTTCAGATGAGACCCCACCCCTGGCTGCCACTTGATTGCAGCCTTATGTGAGACCATGAAGCAGAGCCCCAAGCTAAGCCATGCCTGGATGCCTGGCCCATAGAAACTGGGATGTAATAAACATGGTCTGTTTTAAGCCACTAAATTTGTGGTAATTTATTGCACGGTGATAGATTAATAAAGTACTGAGCAGGGAAGGTTGCATATACTACCTAGCCAAAGCTCCAGTGTTAACTAGAACCACCCTTCTTACAAGGTAATTTGGCAATCAACTGTGTTGCTTGAACATACCCTTCAGAGACCTCATCACTTGTACTGCTCAAGAACGCTTTGGGCTGCAAACAACAAAACCCACTCTAACTAGCTTACATAAAAATGGGATTTATTGGCCAACATACCTGAGCATCCAAGGGTGTACCAACACCCTCAACCTCAGACCTACTAAAAAGGACTCTGATTGACCCTTTTTGGGATATATGCCAATATTAGAACCAATTGTTGTGTCTAGATGGATAGGGTTCTCTGAGTGGGGGGCTTTAGTTGCATTTGTACCCCTGTAGGGGGGAAGTTGGGGGAAAGGTCATTGTATCTGGAAGCTTCATCATGTAATAGATAGTTATCAAAAAAAAAAAATTGAGATTTCATTTCCAGAAGAGCAAGAAGGTATACAGGGCAGGCAAAACAGAGACTGTCTACCATACTACTTTCTATCCAGCATCTCATGAAAATATTGCTTCCAACCATGTAGAAACTTCTCTCCAAGAGAAATTCTAGTAAATATGGAAAATTAGGTCTCTTTACAATTTCAGTGGTTTTTAAAATCTTTTTACTAAACTATAATATACATTATGATATGCACATAAGAGTGCAGATGGATGAATTTTCATAAAGTGAATGCACCCTTATAACCAGCACTCAGATCAAAAATCATTACCAACACTACAGAAGCCCTATTGCATGCTCTTTTTCAGTCATGATCCACACTCCCCTCCCCCTGTCAAGAATAACCACACTGTCCTGACTTCCAACAACATTGATTAGCTTTGCCTCTTTTAATATTTTATGTAAAAGGAACAATACTATATGCTCTCTTTTGTGTTTGGCTTCTTTGCCCAACATTATGTTTCTATGATTCATCCATATTGCTGTTGTAGTTATAAATTATTGATTCACATTCTGCATAGAATTTCAGTGTGTGAATATATCACAATTTATTTATCCATTCTACTGTTGATGAGCATTTGGGAAATTTCCATTTTGGGGCTACTATTTAGAGTACTATGAACATGCTAGTGCATATCTTTTGGTGAACACATGTATGGATTTCTGTTGGGTATATATATTCTGCTGGGTATATACAGGAGTAGAATCGCTGGGTCTTAGGGATTGCCTACATTAACTTTAGTGCCAAACAGTTTTCCAAGAGGTTGTGCCAATGTGTAGATTCTGGTTGCTGCACATCCTTGCCAAGTCTTGGTATTTTCTATCATTTTTATTTTAGACATCCTGGGGATGAGTAGTAATATCACATTATGGTTTTAATTTGTAACTCTGATAACTTATGACGATGAACACTTTTTAATATGCTTATTAGCTATTTGTATATCCTTTTTTTCAGTAAGTCTTCTGACCATTGTTCTATTGAGTGTCTTTTTCTTGTTGATTTGTAGAAGTTCTTTATGCATATTCTAGATATGAGTCATTTGTCCAATATAATTATTGCAAATATCTTCTTCAACTTTGTGATTGATTTTTCATTCTTAATCATGTTTTTTGATGAACAAAATTCTCAATTTTAACATAATCTAATTTATCAATTTTTTTCCTTTTGTGTTTAGTGGTTTTTTGTCATATTTAAGAAACCTTTGCGGGGCTGACTTGGTGGTGTAGAGGTTAAGTTTGTGTGCTCCACTTCGGCGGCCCGGGGTTCACAGTTTTGGATCCCGGGCATGGACCAATGTTCCACTCATCAAGCCATGCTGTGGCAGGCGTCCCACATATAAACTAGAGGAAGATGGGCACAGATGTTAGCTCAGGGCCAATCCTCTTCACACACACAGAAAAAGAAACCTTTGCAAACTTAATTCCAATGACGTTTTATCATATCTCAGTGATATTTTAGGGGCAACAAGTTCAGGTGACTTCTTATCAATAATAGACATCAATCCAGGTTGATATTTCAGTTACTTTTGAAAGATCTTTGAGTTTTTTGTTTCTGGATAGAATCCAATAGCCAACAAATATGTCTCTGGATGTTACATTTTAGTAATATATTGTTTTCCTCTTACTTATTTTTTGGGGGGTTACTTTTTTAACTCTCAAATTGGGAAGAAAACTCAAAATGTTGTTTACTTGAATTTTTTTTCAGAGACAGGTTGGCCTAAAGAAAAAAGCACCCGTTTAGTACAATGTTGCTTTTTAGTAGCAAATCATTCACTCTCTCTGAACCACAGTGACCTCATCTGCAAAAGTTGGGGAATAATTCCTGCCATGTCAATATCATGGTGCTGTTATGGAAATAACAATAACAACAATGATAATGATAACAGTAAGATGATAAGGTGCCTACAATGCACCAGTACTTTATGGTGAGGCTACCACAGGAAGACAGACTGCCAGGAACTTTGGCAAATATGAGTGAGTCTGACACAGGATCTGAGGTTTACGATCTACTAGGAGAGACAGGAAAGTACCAAAATAATTGAAATTTTTCATGGAGAAAGTTAGTTCACCAGGGAATAAACTCATTTCTCTGAGGAAATGTTCTTTCCCGTACAGTTCTCCCCAAAGAACAGCAAAAGACTTTACAGACTTATGTGCAAATGATGAAAACAAGCCAGGCCTTATAGAACCAGATATACAAAAGGTTCAGTAGTTGAGAGCAAATCTTTAATTTGACACCAACATTTGATACTTTACACACATCTATGGCTCTGTTGTGTTAGTTCCTGCTCAGAATCCGGCTACTTTTTTCATTGATTATTTTGGGAGGCTAAATATTCTTTTAAAGCCTGCCATTGATTAAAACCATTTTGGAAAACTCTTTAAGCATTTCTGTGAGAGGCAGTTTACAAGGTCGATCAGAAAACCTCTCTGCTTACTTTTTAATGTTATTTCTAACCATAAGTAGCATTACCTATCTTAGCATCAGACTTCACTTTGAAAGAATTTAGACTGTGTTTAAAATCACAACCACCTTCCAAAGAAGATTGTCATCAGTTAAGCTGTTTACATAGAAGTGCCAGGCACAGGGTTGCCAGAGTTAGCAAACAAAAAGACAGGACACCCAGTTAAATTTGAGTTTCAGATAAATAATGAATAATTTTTTAGTATAAGTGTGTTCTGTGCTTATACTAAATTCAGATTTATCTGGGCACCTGTATTTTAGCAGGCATCCCTACCCAGGTCTTGAAGATAATTCTGGAAGAGGAGTTTCTGAAACTGCTTTGTATAATGGCAACATTACGGGACTAGAATACAGCCTCCTGAGGGAACTACCTTGAAGGGGATAGTCCTCATTTACACATCGAGATATGAGATGTTTGTTTAAAAAAGGGGATCACCTTATCTTATTGTCAGACTTCATAACATTATAGCCAAGAAAAGCACACATTAGGAGTTAACAAACCACAAAAAATATGTGGATTTCATTAGCGTACATTATTACAAGTTGACCAATCTCTTAAATTAGTAACAGTTCCTCCTAACCTCTCTAAAATCAACCTATGCTTATTTAATGAGTTGGCTGACTTTTTTAAAAACACTTTATTAAGGTATGATTGACCTGTAAAAGCTATACATGTTTAATGTACACAGCTCAATGAGTTTGGGCAGATCAAGTGGTTTTATTCCAGTATCATAGGGAACAATGAATAAAACAAGAAAAATTGTGCTACCATGACAGCAAATGAAAAGGGGAATTCCCCATTGAAGACTGGCTTTAACTTTGACCAGTTCTTCTTCTTCGCTTTGTTTCCTCTGATTTCAGTGGTGGAGAGGTACAATAATTTCTAAGGAAGCTCCCCAGCGCCTCATGCCTCTGTTTGACCATTATCTAGTAATAGCAACTTGTCATTACATAACCCAAGCAGTGAAACACCACCAGCACACAGATGGCTTATAGAAACGAGAGGGCTGAGGTGGTGATATATGAGGCATGCGGTCAAGTATTTTGTGTCCTTTTAAGTATTTTTTCTTTTTTTTTTTTTTTTTGGTGAGGAAGATTGTCCCTGAGCTAACGTCTGTGTCAATCTTCCTCTATTTTGTATGTGCGACCCCGCCACAGCATGGCTTGATGAGTACACCTGGGATCCGAACCCATGAACCCTGGGCCACCAAAGCAGAGTGCATGAACCTAACCACTATGCCACTGGGCTGGCCCCTTAAGTATTTTAATAATGCTTATTATTACATAGTCAGTGTTTCCTGACAGTATGCCGTCTATACTCAACATGAATTTCCTTTGAATCCCTTTTCTTTGGGCTTTCAGTAGTTTCCAGTTTTATTTTTAGAAGTGAAAAGGTGCTTTTCCATAGAAGGAAATCAATAGAAGAATTTTGCCAGAAAGCAGGAAGGGTAATAAGGAGTCTTTTCTCGTTCTGTCAATAAGAAATGTCTTTTAAAATCTTAGACTTTCTTTGATCAGCCAACTTTTATTCAGGAATTGTATCTCACTCAGTACAAAGTGAGAGTCCTAGAAGTTGGAAGAAAGTTGAAAATTCTTACTGCTTTTGCAGATCTGAGTCTTGGCCTGAGGATAGAGAGTAATTGAGACAATAAAGATGAAAGAATTGCTAAGAGGTTCAAAGAAAATAAGCAAATGAAAAAGAAAAGAGAGGGAAATAATTATTAACTCTAGGAAAAGCAAAAAGTTACATAAGAAAGTCAATTTCTTCTTAGTATACTATGTGACTCGGCTGTGAATAATTACATAGTCATAATAAAATATAGGCGGAATTTTTCTCTGGCAAAACATTGTGATATATCTCTGTTGGGAAAATTGAGGATGGGAAGTGTGTGTATATGTGTTTTAAGGTGGAGAAAGGAAAAAGAAAGGTGATAAGAGCGTTAAATCCTCAGTTTCCTTAGTAGGAAGGTGATAGAAAATACCTAAGCCTTAAGACATCTAGAAATAGCAATAGTACATAGCTTCTTAGAAATCTGGAGGTCAGTGCTAGAAGCAACAGCTAAAAGAATATAAAGTGTGTTTTTCTGGGGAGTGGGAATCAGAGGTGAGAACACTTGTGGGAGGGGGTATTGCTGTTTTAAGCCTGGTAGTACCATTTGACTTTTTTACCCTTATACATTTATTAGCTTAATAAAATAAAAATTTTAATAGAATCAGGGACCCCCCCCCAAGTAAACTAATATCAAAATTTTAGAAATAATAATAAAACAAAAGGAGATGATTGTTTCGGGGGCAGAGTTGGAATATATTCTTAGTTCCAAACAAGTTTCATAAATAAATAAAGCTTTAGGAACATAAGCTGTTCATAAGGATGGAACTTTCTACATTTCAAACTCAATAATGGTAGGAGATCTGCCTTAGGAGATTCTAGATACAGCCTGGCTTCCCCTATCCTGTCCTCAGGTTCACTACTTTCCCATTACGTGTTGCCTTTTGGAGGGTTGCAAAACACCAGCCTTAACAAAGCTGATGTTTCTAGGTTCATCTAACTCAGTTTTTCTAGAAATAAACATGGAAATGAAGTTTTGAGGCCTAACAGGCCCTTTTCTGATCTGAGAGTGAGCTGGGAAACTCAAACCTCCTTCCTTTCTTTGCTCTTTTTGAGGAGGTGAAGGGGCTTGTGATGGCACTTGAGGAGGAGAGCTTTCACCAGATTAAGCACACAGGGTGCCATGGAAAATAGATTAAATTGTCAATAGATTCAGCTTAATGGGACTTAGTGCCAACTTTCAGAATTCTTTAGTCAAGCAAGCTTCAGATTTCTGGGGAAAAGAGAAAGCTCTTAGTCTACTAGGTTTAGAGTTGGGTTTAGATTAGGTTTGCAGGTTCTTTCCACTTGGCCAGCAAAATCTCTCCAACCACTAGAGTTTGAATAGCAGCCAGGTTGAGCTGGGAATATTTCTTATGTCTGTGCTAGCCCAACTTTCTCCCAGGAACCAGTTACCCTCTTGCCATCAAACACTCATTGGCCAGTGAAAGTTCCAACATACCACCTGGTCCAGGTGGCTGCCCTTAGAAGAAGAAAGGGGCAGAGAGGACACCCACAGTGCCAGTGAGCAGAACTCTTGCGAAGTGGAGAGACACTCCTTCCCATCTACCTTCACAAGAAAGGAAATTCTGAGTGTTTGTTCTCTGCTATTGGCCCTTCTCTTCATCTTAGAAGCTCTGGGCCCATTCACTGCAGTAGAAAGATAGTTTTGTTCCAGTTCTGTTGCAGAAAGGACTGGACTGGACGCTGCCACAATCTCCAGTGACAGCAGCCCATGCCACATAGAGCTTGAGAGTCGAGGACAGCCTTGCTGTTCTGGTGCCACATTCCTAAGGCATCTCTCCTAGGCATTTCTAGGTTTCAGGAACAGTTGAGCCTGAAATGCAAAAATTGAGTTACAAAGAAAATTAGAGAATGGGTATCTGCTTTGAGATAGGTGTCTTTACAAAAAGATTTACCACAGGACTTCTTAGACTATTAGATTGATAAAAATTCCATTTACAATACATCTTTTTCAGATGTGTATTGTATGGAGAAGTAGTGCTAGGACTGGGTATAAATGCTAATTGAAAAAAAAATCTATGCTTATGGATGATTTTCTGCTATTATAGACTTTTTTATTTTCCTCCTAAGTCCTATCTCCACAACTAGAATATAAGATCTTTGAAATCAAGGATTGTGTGACTCATTTCTTTTTATCTCAGTTCCTCCTAGCCCAGATCTTACACATAATAGGTACTCAACATATGCTGTGTGTTGATGATGACACTTACAAATACTTTCCTTTATTTATACAAAATATTAAGGAATATCCATCATAAAGACCTGGGTAAGACTAAGGGTATATTAGCTCTTCTTTTTGCTTATCTGCATATTCTAATTTTTCTGCAATGATTGGAGGTGGAGGGGAATCTCTGCTATCAATAACATTCTTCCCTCCTAGCGGGAAAAGGGGCCACAAATGTATTTGAATGTAATAATAATAATAATGATAAATAAATAAAACAACCAAAGCTAACTTTTATTGAGCACTTACTATAAGCTGGGAACTGCTTTATGCACTTTACATGTGTTGACTCATTTAATTTTAAAAATGAGTCTTCTAATCACAGATGTCTCAATATCATCTTAAGAAACATCCTGTGCTCAAAAGCTGAGTTATTTCCTGATTTTACACAAGCAGATTGACATATTTATTCTATGATCCTAGCCATCATGATGCAGTAACACTTGTACATTCATTTGAAAGACTGTAGGGAAATGGTCAATATTGGCACAAAGGTGTGCCTTTACTCCATCGTGAAATTGGGACTTGTATATGTCACAAGCAGAGGTGCAAACTAAAGAAATTGTTTCTTATGGTTAGAGATTTTGAAACTGAGAGTCTGCTGGGTCCCACCTCACTGCTTCACGAAGAGAACTTGCTCACTAGATGAAAATTCTCCAAGAACTACCCTAACTTTTTCGTCTTGTGCAGCATGGGTGATCACACATGCACTCAAAATGACTCTATTTAAAGTGAAATACAGGCTGTGACATATGGGGTTTGTGAGACTGGCCTGCTAGCCCTAAGGATTCCTCTATCTGATGGGCAGTGGAATCTAATTTACCCTACCTGCAACTCTCAAGTTTCTTCAGGGAAGCAAAAACCACACGTAATGAAAGTAAATGAAAGCCAATGCCAACTGAGGGCCAACCCATCACCTCACCCAGACCAGAAAAGCAGGAGCCTAATGCCATGGACTGTAGTGTGCTTCTTCCTTTTGCCAGCCACCAGCTGAGTTCAGGGCTTCCTGACGTGTTCCTGGAACTCAGAGCAAATGGAATTGGGAGAACAGGTCACGCCACCACTGCCAGAAACGGGAGCAGTCACTGCAAGTAGAACAGAACCTATCACTTTGAAGAAAATAATAGGCATAAGGACTATTAGTAATGAAAACAATTCCACCGGTTTAGATGGGCCTGCTGACGTTCTAGAGCGTTTCTACCCTCTGGACCAGAGTGAAGAACAGACACTGCAGAGGGCAGGAGTGGAAGCGGCTAATGTTGGCAGAAAGTAGAATCAGAATTTAGGAGCTGGGAAGTCCTATGACTTTCCATTTACTGAAGAGGAAACAGAGGCATAGAGAGATTCAGAGACTGACTTTGGATCACATAGCACAGTCATTACTGGAATCCAGATCTCTGGACTTCCAGTTCAAAGTACTTTCTCTTGGCATATACCTTTTTTGTGTGTGTGTGAGGAAGATCAGCCCTGAGCTAACATCTGTTGCGAATCCTCCTCTCTTTGCTGAGGAAGATTGGCTCTGGGCTAACGTGCCCATCTTCCTCTACTTTATATGGGACGCCACCACAGCATGGCTTGACAAGCGGCACGTTGGTCCGTGCCTGGGATCCGAACCTATGAACCCTGGGCCAGCAAAGCAGAGTGCACGCACTTAAATGCTAGGCCACTGGGCCAGCCCCCCCACCTTTTTTTTTTAATAAAACAAAGTAATATTTCAGAAAATTTGGAAATATTAGCAAAAAAAAATCACCCATAATCATGACTGTCCAATAACTATTATCATTTTTGTATATTTTCTTCCAACGTCTTTATTTTCATATGTTTAACATAACCATAATTATTAACCATACATGTCTGTGTTTTTTCAAAACAGAAGAAAAAGTGTTTTTCTTTTACTTAACAATTTAAGTAAGTTTTTTATGTTCATTCATATTTATTTATTTATTGAATGTCTACATGCACCAAGTACTGTTCTAAATAAAACAACATCTTTGTTGCATGGAACTAACATTCTAGTGAGGTAGACATAAAATATATAAGTAAAGAAATAAAGTACAATATTTCTCAACCAATGAGGATAATTTGTTCCTGAATAAAGGCTCTTGTGGGGAGAAAATGTAGGTCATTTTCTCATAGGCTGAAAATTTAACTAACATTAATTTTGACAGAAAAAACATTTTTTTTCTCTTGAGCTCCCAAATTAACTCTCATTTATTTTATTATTATCTCATTTTATGCTAAAAACAATACCAATCCCATTAAAATAAACACAATTATCTCACAGGTAAATAATTATCATAGGACTTATGTCTGTGCTCACAAAGCATCCATATGATACCTAATGTTCATGTGATTAATGTTTAGTTCAAAAAAGAAAGATAAGCAATAAAGACCAAAGACATGGATGAAAACGATGCCTAAGATGAATACTTCCATGAGTACTTTAAAAAGAGAAACTTAAGGCAAACCACATCATTTCCAAGACTGCAAGGATGACACATGGGCGCTTATGCTGAGTGTGCCCAGTGGCTTCCTAGCCCAAGAAATCCAAATCCATCCTCCTAAATGTGAAGAATGGCTCATAAGCTGAAGTGGAGGTATTAAATAAAACTGATTATGTCTACTTCTTTTAACACTCCCTCGCGACACAGTTCTATGCAGAGCAGG
The DNA here is from genome assembly GCF_057802395.1 of Ceratotherium simum simum. Taxonomy (NCBI): domain Eukaryota; kingdom Metazoa; phylum Chordata; class Mammalia; order Perissodactyla; family Rhinocerotidae; genus Ceratotherium; species Ceratotherium simum. Next base: position 22,104,203 of record NC_141924.1, read on the forward strand.
AATGAATAGTGCAATGGCAGGTAGTGATAAGTGGTAGGGAAAAAACAAATATATACAGTAATATATATTGCCTCTATATATCTATATATTATTATATCTATATGGTATATACATCTATCTATATATATATTATATCTATACTCCAAATAAAGAGGATAGAGAATGATGAGGGGTGGAGATGGGGTGAGGAGGGTCACATTTGATACAGAATAATTAGGGAAAGGAAGATCTGACTGGTCAGAGGTGACATTTCAGCACAGCTGTCAATGATGTGAGAGAGTAAGCCATGGAACTATCTAGGGAAAGAGCAATCCAGCAAGAGAACAGTAAGTGCAAAGGCCCTGTGGCAGAGCTTGCTAGATGTGCTGAAAGAATGGCAAGAAGGCTGGTGTGAGGCAGCCCAATGAGGGAGGGCAAAGTGGTAGGAGCTGATGCTGGCCAGGTAAGCCAGGTGCTAGGTTAAGGAGGGCCTTGCTGGCTATGTTCAAGACCTGAGTGCTTTGGAAGCCAGTGGAAGATTTTGACCAAGGAGTGACACAATCAGATTCATATGTGAAAAACAGACTGTGGGTCAGGGAGATAAAATAGGAGAATATGATGTGGTTCAACTGAGAGAAGGAGGTAGCTTGGGTCAGGGTCACAGTGGTGCAGACAGAGAGAAGTAGTTATATTTTGGTTGTATTTTGAATATAAAGCCAACAGGATCTTTCAGATGCATCAGAGAAAAAGAGGATTCGGTATATTAATAATAGCAACAGCTAGCAGTGACCTAATGCATACTCCGCACCAGGCCCTGTTCCTGTGCTTTGCATATATTAACAACAACAATAATACCGAAGGCCTTTCTAGTGCCGTCCCTATGCCAGATTCTGAATGCTTTAACATACATTCATTCACGTCATCCTTACAACAATCCCATAGGGTAGGCACTATTATCATCTTAATTTTCAGATAAGAAAACTGAGGTACAGAGAGGTTCCATGGTTTGTGTAAGGTTGACCCAGATAGGAAATGCTGGAGCTGAGATTTGATTCTGGCTGCAGAGTCAAGATTCATAACCTCAGTGCACACGGCCTCTTGTGATTACAAGGTTTTGACCTGAGCAAGTGGGTAGGTGGTGTTGTCATCAACTGAGATAGGATTATCTGGGGCAGAGCAGCAGGTTTGGGGCAATGGATATCAAACGATTGGGTTTTGGCCATGCAAAGTTTGAGACGCCTATTAGACCTCCAAGAGGAGATGTTGTGTGACTATTGGATGTAAAGAATCTGCAGAGAATGGGGACAAAAATGTAGGAAGTTTAGCAGAAAGGATTTTTTTAAGTAAAAGAAAAAAGTAAGAGAATGCACATTTGAGGATAAAGTGGAAAATGAGTTTGATTTGAATTAAGATCATTGCACCATATTGAGGAGAAATCAAACAATGCAAATTAGAAATATGACACTGCCTTTCAAAAGAACATTTCCTCACAGATGTTATAGCTGACTGTACAGTGCCCTCTTACCTTTCCAAGAGATGAGGAATAGAGAGAAGGAAGCAGAAAATAACTGGGAGTGAGAAAGAGAGAAATCACAATGGGAGACCTGTATTCAGGGTCAATTATTATTCAACTCAATTACTTTATTTACTTTAAAAAATAGCCTTTAAAAACTATCCTTTTATGTGTTCTGTAACCTCTCTTTGGTGTTTCGTATTGGTCAACATTCTGATGAATAGAACAGATTCCACTCTAGACAATGTTTTTGTTTGCTTGTTTTTTCAATTGAGGTATAGTTGACGTACAATATTATGTTAGTTTCAGGTGTACAACATTGTGATTCAACATTTATGTACATTACGAAATGATCACCGTGATCAGCCTAGTAACCATCTGTCACCATACACCCTAGACAATTTGAATAAAAGGATTTATTACAGCATGTCAGACGCTTACAGGATTATTAAGATGGTTGCATAAAAATCTGTAGGATGTGGGGCCCGCCCAGTGGCATAGTGGTTAAGTGTCCCCATGCCCCTTTGGCAGCCTGGGGTTCACGAATTCGGATCTTGGGAGTGGACCTATGCACTGCTGATCAAGCCACGCTGTGGTGGCGTTTCATATACAAAATAGGGGAAGATTGGCACGGATGTTAGCTCAGGGATAATCTTCCTCAAGTGAAAAAAAAGAAGAAGCTTGGCAACAGGTGTTACCTCAGGGCCAATCTTCCTCACCAAACCAAACCAAACCAAAGAAAAACCTCTGTAGGATGAGATTCCAGAATCTGTTCTCAAGTCTACTCTGCAGAACCAGGCTGCCATAGGAGATGCTTCTCCTGCTGTGATCAGGAAGCTGCTGATCACATATATATATATATATATATATATATATATATATATATATATATATATATATATAAAAGACTGCCTCAGTGTGAACTGCTAAATTAGCTACAGTTACTGGTTCTAGAACAGCGTCACTGTGCTCCAATCAGGAAACCTCATGTGCAAAATCAGGAAGCTATCACTATAGCTTCAGGGTTCCACATCATGCCACCCTTTCTACTATCAAGAAGCCATTTCTGTTAAATCAGCAAGCCTTAGAGACTGAGTTTGGGTCCAGAACCAGGCCACACTGATGAAATATAATCATTTCCTGTAATCCACACCGATAAAATACATCCCCAATATCCCATTTATCTCAGTTCAAATTTCCAGTCTCATATGATTGCATCTGATGTGGAACCTGAATCGAACTTGGATCTCCAGCTGAAAATGAATTGGAGAAATCTTTGTTGTAGCTTTCTGCTCTCCACAGGAAAGGGAAGTCACACCAGAAGAAAATTGGAATAGATATTCTGAGCCAAAACTCCGTAACTGTGTTAGACTTCACTCTCAGTTCTCCACGTTCATTTTTGAAAATTCAAACTTTTTTTTTTTTGGTTATACAGATAATTACATATTTGGTCCATCTTTGAGCATTGTCCCAAAGTCTAGAACATTCCTACTATAAATAAGTGCTTAATACGTACATATTCAATAGAAAAAAAAAAGAATCTGAAATTCAAGGGAGAAGCCAGGCCTGGAGAGAGCTACATGAAATGATCAGCATACGAACGGAATTTAAGGCTAATGGACTGGGCGAGGTCACCTATGGTGAGAGCACTGAAGGGGACTAAACCCGGAGACACCCCAACACTGAGAGTCCAGGAATAGAAGGGAGCTCCAGCGAAGGAGATTGGGAAGGAGGAACTGGTGAGACAGGAGGAGAACCAGGAAAATGTGCTGTAAGCCAAAAGTTTCAAGGGGAGAGAGTCATCCACTCTGTGAAATGCTGCTGAGAAGGGAGTAAAGCAGAAGGATGGTATCATTCCTCATAATGCTGAGTTTAATTGTTGCCCACGATTCCTTCAAGTGGAGGAGTTCTCTTACTATTTACTCTCACATTTTCAGTTCCCTCATACATATCTCACTAAGTAGAGGAATAAAGTTCATTTGACTTCAATGTTAAGTTGTTAATTCAAATTCAAGTTAAATGTCTTTTGGGTATCAGGTATGGTACTAGGCACCAGAGATACAGGGGTAAGCAAATCACAGAATTCTTGCTCTTGAGAAGAGACCAGGCAAGGGGGATGGGGGGGAGGGAAAGGAGGGGGCGAAGAGAAAGACGAGGAAGAGGAGGAACAAGAAGAGGAAGGAGGAGACATTAATGATATTTATATCCAGGGTTTGGCTAATGAACTTAGCCAGAACACCCCACAGAAAAGCCCAATAGTTGACAAGCCTCCACCCAACCATCCATCAAATATAAGGGGAGAGAATAAAGGCTTTTTCAGACATACTGGGTCTCAATAGAATGACCTCCCGTGGACTCTTTCTCAGGCAGCTACTGGATGGTGTGTGCAGCCAAGACAAAGGAGTATACTAAAGAAGAAACATGAGATTCAGGTAATAAGAGATCAACAGGATAAAGCTGGGGGAAATCCCTGGCGTGTAATGAACTGAAATTCCAGGACAACCACTGTGTAGCAGTTCTAGACGGCAAACGGTCCACAGTGATTACCTGATGTACTGAGATATACTCAGTGGATATCTACGCGCTAAGGGAAAAGTTCGGGAAAGAGATGAACAGGGAAGTATGCAGAGGGTCTTCTCTTTTTGAATATGTAGACATTCCCTTAGTCCCCCAGTTTTCAATATAGAAGCTTGGCCACAGTTGTGCCCAGTGTCCTCTGTCCAAAGTCTCTCTGGTTTAAGCTTTTCTGTGAAACTTCATCTTCTGCTGGGGTGGGGGAGGCACGGTTGCCCAGCGGCACAGGGTAGGCGAGGGGATGGGGTAAAATTTCCTCATATACAGATTTTCAACCAACTCTGTTTTCAGTCCCCCTCCCCAGCATCCTCCTCACTTCAAGAACTATTGCTACCTTCAATTCCTGATCCATTTTGGGGCTTCTGAGGCACAAATAAGCCTGCTTCTGGGCCTCCTGCGCTGCTGGCTTGAATTCTAGCTTCCTTTGGTTTTCTAAGTAAGTTTCTACTTATTCATCTGCTTTCCAGCTTCCCAAATTTTATCCCTGTTCTTTTGTCTTTCACTCTGTTTATCTTCTATGGTTTATGCTGTTTCATTCTACTATAGTGATTTTAGTGAGGTTTGAGACAGAACCAAAGGTAAATATGTGTTCAATGTGCTATGCTGTTTAAAAAGTAGTTTTCTTTTAAATTGTAAAATATTTGCATACAGTTTAATGAATAATCATAAAGTGAACCACATTAACCAACACTTAAATCAAGAAATAAAACATTGTTAGCACCATAACAGCCTTCCATGTGTCCGTTCCTGATGGCAACTAGCTACCTCTCCCCAAAGGTAGCACTAGTCTACCTTTTATGATTACAGCTTCCTTCTTTTTCTTTATAGTTTTACCACCATTGTGAAACAACACAGTTTAGTTTAGTCTGTTTGGGAATTTTATATAAATGGTGTCACGCAGTGCATATTCTTTTGTGTTTGGCTTCTTTTACTCAACTCTGTAAAATTCAACTATATCATTGCACACATACATTTCGATTATATGAACTTGCCACAAACTATCCATGTGACTGTAGTTGTACTTTTGAGTTGTTTCCAGTTTGGAGTGAGTCATTGCTGTTGACATTCTCATACATACTCCTTGGCGCACATACACACAAGTTTCATTTGGCACATGACAGGAAGTGGGAATTCTAGGTCACAGTGCATGAATATCTTCATTTTTTATTACCAATCATTTTCCAAAGGGCTCATACCAACATTATACCCAAGTCCCCAGTGCTCGACATTGTCACCACTTGGTATTATTTGACTTTAATTTTTGCTAATTTGGTGGCTGTGCAACATGTTTAGTGGGAAATATTTTGCTTAGTTTTCCATGTACCTACCATCACTTTATCGCCACACTTTTTGAAAGAATTTCTGAAACGCCTCTCTCATAAAGGTCAAATATGTAAGGCAATCTGTATGTTGCATTGTTTTTTCTTGGAATTGTTCCACATGGAGCCTTCTGACTTCCTGCTCCAATCTGGACTAGCTTCTTACTGGTTCATCTGGATCTCCTGTTTCCTGACTCCCGTGTCATCCTTTATCTGCATTTTCTCCCTCTTTTCTTGGAGCACATTCTCCAGAAGCTTCATAAGAAATGATGTATAGGGAATAACATTTTTGAGACCTTGCATATTTGAAAACATCTTTATTCTTCTCTCACATTTGGTTTGCTAGTTTGATTGGGTATAGAATTTTAGGTTGGAAATAATTTACCTAAAGAACTTTGAAGGTATTATTTTATCTTGCTCTAGCTTTTAGAGTTGCTGTTGAGGAGTCTGATGTCATTCTGATTTCTGATCTTTGTTTATGACTTTTTATTTTCTCTCTGGAAGCATTTAGGATTATCTCTCTATCTATGTGGTTCCGACATTTCACAACGTTGTGTCTTAATGTCTCTTTAAATTCACTGTCTACATACTTGGTGAGCACTTTCAATCTGAAGAATCATATTCTTAAGATCTTTGGAAATTTTCTTGAATTTTCCTTTGATAAATTCCCTCTCTCCCTTCTCTCTCTAGAATTCCTATATTCATGTTTAGACTTCCAGGATTGAATCTCTAATTTTCTTTTCTTTTAGCTCCTATTTTTCATCTCTGTGTGTTTTTGTTCTGCTTTACAGAAGGTTTCCTCAACTTTATCTTCTAACTCTTCCACTGATTCTTAATTTTTGCTCCTATATTTTTTAATTTCCAAGAGCTTCTTCTTATTCCCTAAATGTGACATTTTGACAGCAAACTCTTCACATTTCACAAATGCAGAATTTTCCTTATTTCCTCAGAGAATGATAACTCTAGTTTTTTAATGTTTTCCTTTGCTTCCTGCATTGACTCCATTTTCTTAATGTTTCGTTTCCAATTTCTTTTGGTCTTTGTCTTTTATGTGAAATGTTTTTCCCAAATGGATAATGATCCCTGACTGTCCATTCATATTAAGGAGAGAGGCACCACAAACTAATTGATAACTGTGTGTGGAGGCCGGGCTTGTTGATGGGAGGGCCTCAATTTAGGATGGTCAAGTGGGAATCCTGTCCTTTTATAGAATCCCTAAATGCCAGTATTCTCTTGGGCTGGTTGATTTCTCCAGAAAGGAATCCTCTCTAGTCCTGCCTGAGAGTATAAAAACGTGGTAGTCAGCACGCTGGGAGGCTAGTAGATAGGGAGGTGTCTCACTATTCATTAGACAAACATTCTCTAATCCCTATTTTCTAGGAAAATACCTCACTCCAGCCCATAGCTATGGGCTATGATTTGTATCCTCAAGCTAGACATTTTTAGTTTAACCTCTCCATAAATGGTATCTTTAGTTTCCTGCCAAGAAGAAGGGGTGCAAGGCAGTTACCTGACTTCCAGTCATTAATTACTCCTTATGTAAGTCATCTGATTTTTCATTCTACCTCATACCCCCACCTATAGAGATATGGCACCTCTGATTTCTGACTCTTCCTTAGGGGTATTGTAGTGCAAATTATTTTGTTCTTGTTGGCCTCCTTCCCTTAAGATACACAACAAGTGAAGAAAGCCAAAACCTAAGTTACTTTCTACTTCTTTTTCTGTATTCAATCTTCCAAAATTGTACTAAATCTTTTATTGGCAGTCATCTCGTCTCACCTTCTCTTTGTCCTTATAGGCTAACACCTTTTTTTTATTCCTTTGATGCTAGTTTAGTGGTGTTTCAGGATGTAGTGGAGTATGTGTAATCAACATATTTTACCAGACATTTTTCCTTCTTTGTGTATAACTTTCTGTATCCAAAAGAGAATTTGAGATTACTTACAATAAAAGATACATAGGTAGAAAAGGTTGAAATTTGGGGAAAACAACAAAAAACAAGTAGCGAAAGAAAGGAAATATCTGTGCCAGAAAATCAGACTAAGGATGTGGGCTGTGATAGCACAGAAGTTGGCCTTCTAACCTGTCATGGCAGTTCTGCTAAAAAGAGAAACATGAGGAGTTTCATAACCCTCATTATCTAACAGGAAGCATACCAGGGCATCAGATAAAACTTCTCCTACTAAATTTAAGTTGGTTGATCCCATTACTTAATAAAAATGCCTAGTACTCCAACTCGGAATTTCTTACATTGAGTTGGTTAGAGTGAGACCCAGATAAGAAAGAAACAAAATAAAAGAAGACATGAGTATGGGGGTAGAGATGATAAGTACTGACTCATTTATACCTCTCCCAACTCAAGCCATGTGATGACACTGGCTATTGTACTGCTTTAAATTCTCACCTTAACTCAGTGTTCCTAGGTGGAAGGACATTGACAAAGTACTCTGTAGAGGAATTCTTATACTCTTATCTCCCTTTGCCATTTCAGAAGGATATTCTCAGAGCCCCCGAGCAACTGTGATTGTGATTTCAAGGTAAAGAATAAGCAGACAGTAGGGAATTATGTTGGTTGTACATTTTTCTTTAATTTTCCTCTCAAAAATAAGAGATAAGAGGCTTCCCCCTACCCCTCCTTCCTCGCCTGCCTGGCCCCCTCATAGGAAATCATATGAGTTAGTCTATATTCAGGATCCAATAAGATAGCTCTCAGGTTTCCAAATTTCACTTTTAGAAATTTTTGGGAAATTCTCGATGCCAGCAGGCACTTTAAAGTAGGATCAATACAACAACAGGTTTAGGCAACAAATAGTGTTGGGTTCTGGGGGTTTACAAAAGTGAGCCAGCACAGTCCCTTTTCCTAAGAAGCTTATCTTACTCTCGTAGGAGATAATAAAATGACACAGACATTTAACAGAGGAGACACCTGGCAGAGTATCTAGCCAGCTTACTACTCTTCTGTAGGGGAAACTAGTCCCCCTTCCCCACCCACAGGGTGAATCTGTGCAGCCAAAATGGGAACCCTGCCCTTCTGGCCACTGCTGATTGGATTAGAGGTCCAGGGACATGTGACCCAAGCTGCACCAATCAGATTTCCTCTCCAAGGGATTTAGAATTAGAATTCAAAGGTGCTGATCAGTCTCTGCTGTCCACTGAATTAAGGGCGTGTAAGCACTGGCTTGGATGTTTCTAACCATGTGCCTGTGGCAATGCAGAGAAAACCCATCTGGAGAGAGAGGGAAAAACGAAGCAGTCATGTAGAGTGGCTTTCTGGTTCCTGCTTTTGGACTCGTGGAATCATTGAAATACTCCCACATTAAGAGCCTTGATTAAAACAACTACAGTGCTGTACTGCTATGAAGACCAAAAGATGAGTATAAACATGCTAAGAGGGCTCCATGCAAAGCAGGAGAGAGAGTACATCTGGTTGTGGGGCAGGTAGGATCAGGAGTAGTGAAATAGTTCATGAACAATTTTGATAATTGAGTCCACCTTCAATGATGAGTAAGATTGTAACAGGAGGAGATGGGGTGAGAGCATTAATAAATGAAAGGAATCACATGGGGGAGAGAAAAATTGGGGGGAATGTTCCAAGATGAATGGGGATGGTTGTCTTCTCATGAAAATTTAAGGGCTCTTTGAGCAGCTCTTATCCTTGCACGAGATATGACATATGGCAGCACATTCTAGGTCCTTTTTCCACTTGAACATAATTATTAGCAAGTGTCAGTCCATTCCCATTGGCCTCCCTCTGGCTACTTTGCTTGAAAAAAACATTAGAGGCCATTCAGAACAACTCCTATATTTCTACAGAAGAAACCTATGGAGATGTGAAGTAACTAATAATGCAATGCTATAATTTTCAATATAAATTTTATTCTTGTTTCTTTGTGTCAAGATAAGTGGTAAACATTTCCCAGCAGCGTGAGGTGAGTAATAGGAAATTCAAACATAACTTCATGCCAGGGAAACCTGTTTGGCTCTGTTGGCCCTCTTCTCAATATCTATACCTATGACCTTCAGATGCAGCAGGTCATGAATTTTCAGGGCCACCAATTACTTTTCTGGGAGAAAAGATATTTTGCCAAATTTTAAAAACACACCAAAAATGGGACTGAAAAAAAGTGTATAAATACCTATTGTGGTTTAAATTGCCATTTTTCATAAAATATTAAATGTGAGTATACTTCTAAGACTTGAATGAACTATGCAGTTATAAGACATTACATAAATAGGCATATTATATACTTTTATATGTTTTTAAGTACATTGATTAGTGAGAGGAATAAAACTGAACTCAGTGGGAAAGTTCTGGTGAGGAAAAAAAAGTGAGAATTTGTACATTATAGCTAATATCATTTATCTTATTTAGGGAAGGATCTAGTTTTTATACTAAAATAACTTTTAGGCAACAAGCCAATAAAATTTTAAATTTGAAGGCAGCTCATGTAACTCCCTTAACTGTTGACTTGTTAACAACTTTAAATATTATTTATTCCCAAACCAATCTTTATCATGGCTTTGTATTTAGAACGTCTGTGAGCTTGAAATCCCATCCTTCCTTCACCAAGTGTCTGACACAGATATAATCCCCTTACAACAGATCATTGCAACCTTATCATGAAGAGATTTTCATATTCCAGCCATGACTCTTAAGATAACATAGTCTATATAACAAAACAATTGGGATAGTGCCTTGTACATAATCTTAAAGAGCTTTGATTTTACTCCACCCTATATGCTAAGTGTGTTCCTAAAATCTATGCAAATTAATTTTTAAAAAAGCAGATCACATTTCAAAATGTGCTTGAGAAATGTTTTCTTCAAGGGATATAAGCAACCAAGTAAAGGGTAGTTTGCTGTGACCAGTCACCACACCTTCTGCTCTGTGCCCCTCCATTCTGAGTCAGCCTCTGACTGCCACTTCAGTTGTGCTCCTGTCTTTCCAATGTGGCCCTAGAGCTAGGGGTCTTCTGAGTAGTTCCTTGAGGAGAGAATAGTTGTTTGTCAAAACAACAGGAAAAACTGGAGACTATTAACTTTATTTTTTTTTGTGAGGAAGATCAGCCCTGAGCTAACATCCATGTTAATCCCCCTCTTTTTGCTGAGGAAGACTGGCTCTGAGCCAACATCCATTGCCAATCCTCCTCCTCTTTTTCCCCAAAGCCCCAGTAGATAGCTGTATGTCATAGTTGCACATCCTTCCAGTTGCTGTACGTGGGACGCCGCCTCAGCATGGCCGGAGAAGCGGTGCGTCGGTGCGCGCCCGGATCCGAACCCGGGCTACCAGCAGCGGAGCGCGCGCATTCAACCGCTAAGCTGTGGGGCTGGCCCGAGACTATTAACTTTAAGTAGAGAAGGGTAAAGTAGGAACTAGTCATTGTCATAACTGATTTGTGTTTTAAGTTTGAGAACTTCTAACTTTGGTAGCTAAGGATGACCCTTGGGGAAACAGTAAAATTCTTGGGAAACTTTGAGAAAGAGTCTGTTTGGTGAAGATTGTGGTTAAGTTGGATGTGGCAGAGACTGCTGGTCATCCCCTAGTATCTATTCTCCTCTTCTTTCTTAGAAATAGGACTCTCAGTTTTTAGTTTGGCACATGGTCTCTTGGCACAAAGACTTTGTTTCCCAGTCTCCCTTGCAACTGATTGTGGCCATGTGACTAAAGTTCTATCCAATGGGATGTAAGTAGAGCTGTCACCTAAAATTGATGGGAAATGTCCTTAAAGGGTATGGACCTTCCCTATTCAGCCCTCTCCTTCTTGCTGAGATTGAAACCAAATCTGAGGGTGGTAGAAATGTAAGAGAGGAGTTTGGATTCCAAACAAATTCATGTAGCCTCATCCCTCTCCCCACCCCAATCCTGGGCTAGTTATCTCTGGACATCTCTAAATGTGAAAGAGAAATAAACATTTTGCTTGCTTAAGCCATTGTTATTTTGGTTTCTGTCACTCTTAGCCAAATTCAATATTAACTGATAAAATGGGTAAGGAAAACATAATGACAAAATAAAGAAAACTGCTTTAAGTCTAAATGGAACTTTAAAATAAGTAGTTCTTGATATGATTTCTTTCATTTTTTCCTCCAAAATATCTATGAAAACCTAGAAAAAGATGAAATTTGCAACATTAGAAACCAGGACTGAGTCAATTTATTTGAGAGATTTTCTAATAATTCCTTCCTTTGACTATTCGTATATTCAACAAGTATTTTATTATTATTATTATTTTATCGAGGTCACATTAGTTTATAACGTTGTGTAAATTTCAGGCATACATCATGATATTTTGGCTTCTGTATATACTGTATCATGTTCTCCATCAAAAGTCTAGTTTCCATCTGTCACTATACATATGTACCCCCTTACCCCTTTTGCCCTCCTCCCACCCCCTTTCCCTCTGGTAACCACCAATCTATTCTCTGTATCTATGTGTTTGTTTGTTTTTCTTCCACATATGAGTGAAATCACATTATTTGTCTTTCTCTGACTTATTTTTCTTAGCATAATACCCTCAGGGTCCATCCATGTTGTTGCAAATGGCACAATTTCATCTTTTTTATGGCTGAGTAGTATTCCATTGCATATATATACCACATCTTCTTTATCTAGTCATCTGTTGATGGTCACTTAGGTTGCTTCCAAGTCTTGGCTATTGTGAATAATGCTTCAGTGAACATAGGGGTGCATATATCTTTTCTAATTAGTGTTTTCATGTTCTTTGGATAAATACCCAGAAGTGGAATAGCTGGATCATATAGTATTTCTAGTTTTAATTTTTTGAGAAATTTCCATACTGTTTTCCATAGTGACTGCACCAATTTGTATTCCCACCAGCAGTGTATGAGAGTTCCCTTTTCTCCACATCCTCTCCAATGCTTGTTATTTCTTGTCTTTTTAATAATAGCCATTCTGACAGGTGCAAGGTGATATCTCATGGTAGTTTTGATTTGCATTTCCCTAATAATTAGTTATGCTGAACATCTTTTTATGTGCCTGTTGGCTATCTGAATATCTTCTTTGGAAAAATGTCTGTTCATATCCTCTGCCCATTTTTTGATTGAGTTGTTTGTTTGTTTTTTTTGTTGTTGAGTTGTATGAGTTCTTTATATATTTTGGAGATTAACCCCTTGTCGGATATATGACTTGCAAATATTTTCTCCCAGTTGGTGGGTTGTCTTTTTGTTTTGTTCATGGTTTCCTTTGCTGTGAAGAAGCTTTTTAGTTTTATATAATCCCATTTGTTAATTTTTTCTTCTGTTTCCCTTGCCTGAGGAGACATGGTATTCAAAAAGATGCTGTTAAGACTGATGTTGAAGAGCAAACTGCCTACGTTTTCTTCTAGGATTTTACAGTCTTAGGTCTTACATTCAAGTCTTTAATCCATTTTGAGTTAATTTCTGTGTATGATATAAGACAATGATCTACTTTCATTCTTTCACATGTGGCTGTCCAGTTTTCCCAGCACCATTTATTGAGGAGAGTTTCCTTTCTCCGTTGTATGTTCTTGGTTCCTTTGTCGAAAATTAGCTGTCGAGAGATGTGTGGTTTTATTTCTAGGCTCTCAATTCTGTTCCACTGATCTCTGTGTCTGTTTTTCTGCAGGTACCATGCTGTTTTGATTACCAAATATTTGTAGTATATTTTGAATTCCGGGAGTGTGATACCTTCAGCTTTGTTCTTTTTTTCTCAGAATTGTTTTGGCTCAACAAGTATTTGTTAAAATACCTACCATGTATCAGGCTGTTCTAGACCAGGGAGTATAGAGGTGAACAAAACAGATAATGTCCCTGCCTTCATGGAGCTTCTCTTCCAGTGGGAGGAGACAGACCTCAAACAAGATAAACAAGGAGCTATGTCAGATTGTATAAGTATGTGAAGAAAAACAAAGCAAGGTAAGGGAGTAGAAAGAGAGATACACATTACAGATGAAGTGGTCAGGGAAGTTTTCTTGGAGGAGGTGACATTTGAGCAGTCACCTGAATGAAGTGAGGGTGGGAGTCATGGTGATATCTGGAGGAAGAGCATTCAAGGCAGAGGACGCAACACATGCAAAGGGCCTGAGACAGAAACAGACTTGGCGTGTTCCAGGAACAGTAAGAAGATAGTGTGGCTGGAGTAGAGTAAGTGGGGAAAAGAAGTGGTAGGAAAAGATGTCTGAGAGTTGGTCAAGGGCCACTAGTGTAAGATGAATTGCTAGGAGGTTACTTTTAACTAAACTAAAAAACACACTTCGTGGTCCATTCTGATAAGGAAATGCCTCCCTAAAAATAGATGAGAAGACATCTTGTCCCTCTACTACGCTGGGTTAACAATTATAACAGCTACCCCCATCAGAGAATTGGGCAGCCAGCCCTCTGTTGTCTGGGTGTTTTCCACCAAAATGCCTCTTTCTCTATACAATCAGAGGCTGTCACCTCCAGGGAACCTATCATCTTGCTTAATCCTCTGGCAGGACGCTAATGGGGGTAGAGTACACTGGCAGTGCACAGTGAATTGTGGGAGGGGTTGTCCTTACAAATAAAGCACTACAGTTCGGTTGGAGATGGAAGAACCCCAGATGCAGTGGATGCTGTAACTTACAGCTTTTATGATGCTGTTTCATGGTGAGAGTTTGAGCACCAGGCAGCGAGAACAGGAGAAAATACTGTCTCTGTCCAAGAGAATCATAATAAGTACAAATATGGTAAATTGTACAGAGTTGGGACATAATGCCAAACCACGTGTTTGTTTAAAAAATCCAATTACTTGGATTTAGCTTCTATTTCCTTCTTTATTTCCTTTTGAAAATGTTATACAAATAATGCCGGTTTACAAAAAATAAAATCTGATATAGCTTTCTTCACATATTGGGCTGGGCTAAATGCATTCTGTGGATTGTTTACCAAGGATCAATTGGTAAATAAGAAAGATGTATGAAAATGAACAACGATGGCCTGAAATAGACCTCTGTCTGGGCACATTTGACTGTAGGGTCTATTTTATTTTATTTTTTGCTGAGGAAGATTAGCCCTGAGCTAACATCTGTTGCCAATCCTCCTCTTTTTGCTGAGGAAGATTGGCCCTGGGCTAACATCCCTGCCCATCTTCCTCCACTTTATATGTGGGACACCGCCACACAATGGCTTGACAAGCGGTGCGTAGGTCCATGCCCTGGATCCGAACCCGGGACTCTCGGGCCGCTGAAGCAGAGCACTGTGAACTTAATCACTATGCCACCAGGCCAGCCCCTGGAGGGTCTATTTTAGAAGCAAAATGTGAGAATCACATTGTTTTACAAGCATGACTCATGTGTTGTTAGTAATATTTCAAGGCAAGCCACTTAAAATGCTCAGCCCCTGAGTACTGATACTGGAAATGAGTTTTCAAGTGTCTTCATTGAAGTGGACATATTTGTGCTTACGTTTAACATATATCTACACTTGGACTCTACAAAGTATAGCATTGTAAGCAAGAGAACAAATCCTGATATCAGATCTGGATTAAAAATCTTAATCTCTACTGTTTCTTTGACAAGTGTTTTAACCTTTCTATATCAGTTTCCTCATTTGAAAAATGGAGATGATTCCTATTTCAAGGTTAATAGAATTACACTAGTTAATGTATAAGTTGCCAAGCATGTTGTGTGTCACATGGTAAGGCTCATTATATAGTAGGTATTATTAATATTATAGCAACTATCATTTCTAGGAGAGACTGTTGGGGATCAAAAATGTTTGTGGCATGAAAACTTTGGCAACCACGAGCACAGACTTCTTCCTCTCCTTTATAATTGCTTACCTGCTTAAGACATGGGACCTCAGCTCTCTGCCCACTGGGACCCGAATCGGCCATTAATTTACTAAACAAGGCAATCTAAAAACTCCAGGTGTATCTTCTCGTATGGACCCGGACTGTTGAACTGGAAAACTAAGAGTAAAGGTGTGACAATTGCCCTTCGACCCACACTCCCCCATCGGTCGCCTGCTCATTTAAATGGTGCGTCCCCTGAGGTGCCACACGATAAAATTTGCGCTGAGCGCTCCCTGTGGATTCGCCGGCCGCGGCTGGAGGCTTCAGTTCTCACCTGCCCAGGTGTCCGCGGCGCTCGGTGATCCCGGCCACTCTGAGCCTGGCATCAGGTGAGCGCTTAGCGTGGGGGTGGTCCCCGAAATCCCAGTTCGAGGGGCTCAGCTGGCTGCGGTGGGCCCGGAGGCTACTTACCAGCGCGTTCCCACCTCCGCATCTTCGCGGGGTGCTCGGGGGCCCGGCGGGGACAGACACCTGGAGGACGCCTCCAATTCCCGCGGGGCGCCACGCCCTCCGCGCTCCCGGCGGCGCCGGGAAATAAGGAGTGAGCGCCCGACCGCCCGGGTAGAAAGGTCCAGCTCCGGCTGCTCACCGCGGGGCTGCCACTTCTGCTCGGCGCCTGGGCCACAGCGCGGCCATGGACGCGCCACCCCGGGGCATCGGCACCTTCGTGGTGTGGGACTACGTGGTGTTCGCCGGGATGCTGGTCATCTCGGCCGCCATCGGCATCTACTACGCCTTCGCGGGGGGCGGCCAGCAGACCTCCAAGGAGTTCCTGATGGGCGGCCGCAGAATGACCGCCGTGCCGGTGGCGCTGTCTCTCACCGCCAGCTTCATGTCGGCGGTCACCATCCTGGGCGCCCCCTCCGAGGTCTACCGTTTTGGGGCCGTGTACAGCATGTTTGCCATCGCCTACTTCTTTGTGGTGCTCTTCAGCGCAGAGATCTTCCTTCCGGTGTTCTACAAACTGGGAATTACCAGCACCTACGAGGTAAAGGGTGAAGGTGGGCTGGGGAGGGGCGGGGGGGGGCACTTTTAAGGCCTCTGGAGGGATTTTTCCCTCCGACAGACTCATCACCGGGTAGAAATATCTCCCTGTCCAGGTCCGTCACCTCTCCCGCCCTGCCCTTTTGGCGAGAGGTGACCGATGAAGGCGACAGAATCCTGGGACTTACTCTCATGAGCTCAGAGAAAAAGAGGCTTCCAAAGTAAGCGGAATGATTTGGACTAGTGCTCGCTATGGCCCTTTCTGCTTTAACATCTAGGATTCCGAGTCAAGGGGAAAGATTTTAACACTTTTTATCTTGGGGGTAGGGAAATCGTTCAAGTCTCAGCTCCTCCTCCTTGAAATGAATCCCTTTGTTTTAGGTCTTTTCTTCACTTTTCCAGGATAGCTGGGGAAGAATTTTCACTCTCCCCTCCTCCCCCCTTCACACACCCCTGCCTTAGAGAGGCAGACGCCCAAATGGTTAAGATGCTGTAATTCTTGTCCCAGTACCTGCTTTGAGGCCAGATTCTACCACTTACTAGCTGGGTAACCTTGGGTGACTTCCTTAACCTTTTGTGTCTATTTCTTCATTTCAAAATGAAAATTATAATACCACCTCCCTCATCCAGTTGTTGGAAGGATGGTGGTGGTGTTAGAGGTGGTTGTCTTGGGATTACTAGGAAAATTTGGTTGCAAGGTTCTTAAATAGCTCTGCCTTCTCTGTCTGTGGAAAGATGATTAAGGAAAACCATCTTTCCTATTGCACAGGTCTGCTGGGTATAGGTTTTCTCAAGTTGTCTGCAGGAAAGGGCTTTGCAAAGATAGTGAATGTTTGCTTTAGTTTAAGGAGCTTGAGTGGGAGTGTAGGGGGAGGATAAAAGCTCAGGCAAGCAGTGGGGCCCTGTTTCATGCCCTCTGTGGTCTCCTTCACTCATGCTCCATGGACCAACCTGCAGAAGTTTCCCCTCTAATAGGCCAATACCCAGAGGACTCTGAGCCTCATTCTCAGCAGCCACCTCTGTCTTTGAGTTTATGTAGTGTTTGCTCAAACTCAGAGCCACTGGAAGGTTGTTTCCAAGTGAGGCTGGTTCAACAGGTGCTGGGGACGGGGCCCCAATAGCACAATAAGTGTAGGTGACAAACTGCATGGGCTTTAGTGACATCATTTAGGGCGAGACACCCCTGGGGCAGCATTGGCTTCCACTCACTCTGGTCATTGTGTTTGGGAGAGTTCAGTCATCACCCCAGAAGTGAGAAGGATAGAATTTCTCTGTTTTGCTTAAAGGTGACAAATTGGCTGCCCCAGGCCAAACTGAGTCTTCAGTCATGTTTTTTCTGACCCTTGTGGTGTTTTGAAAAATAAAATTAATTTATCATTTAATGATGATGAGAAGTCAAATAAAATTCCAGATTCTGGCTTCTTTTGCAAACTTAGAGGACTGATGACACTGGGCCCACAGTCTGTGGCCCCAGGAAGTCCAGTTTACAGCCATTGCTATCACTTCTTCTTAATTTCTGTATTGAGGCCTAATCACTGTATTTGCATGGTTACTGTCTCATGATAGAAAAATCTTTATCTGCATTTATGTCTTTATCAAAAATACAAAAGGGAAAATGGACAGGGGTGAAGGGAGTTCTTGTTTGGAGGGAGATGTTTGTTCCTTAGTGGATGTGAGGAATATTCCAACATGTTAATATATGAACACCTGGCCGATGCCACTCAGGTGCTGCCTGGTGGGATTTGTAGGACTTTGAGTCTGTGAGCTCTGATCCGTAGTTAACCAACTCCAAAACTCAGAAAGGGTTTGAAGAATTTGGCAAGAGGACTTCAGTCCCCACAGATGAATGCGCTCTCATAATCACCGACCCATGCTTCTCCGGGGCAGCGACATTAACTCAACCAGAAACAGATTTCTCACACGTTTCAAGTGGTGGAGGCTAAATTAGCAGAGTTCCCGCTGAAAATGGCAAAAGCTAACATTTACTGAATGTTTCATACATGCTGGGCACTGGGCTGCATGTTTTACACACATTATCTGACTTAATACTCAAAGCAATCCTTATAAGGGAGGTATTATGAGAGCACCATTTTGCAGACAAAGAGACTCAGAGTAAGTTAAGCTACATAAGAGAGCATGAAGGAAAGTAGACACATGCCTAGAGGCTGTGCAGTGGTGCATAATGGCTGCTTCTGAAGGCTCTGGTGAGTCTGTTATAACCCTGAGCAGAGCTTATGACAGTGCAGAGAGAACAAGGGAAGTAAGTAGTATAGGCTACATGGAGGTGTGGGCACGCTGGGGGTGTCCACAACTAGTGGGTGCCAGGCAGTTGGGGACAGAGAAGTTAGATAACATGTTATGTCCCTGATGATTGGTCATGGCAAACACTTCCTTGAGGAATATTCTGTTTTATGGTGAGAGGTGGAGCCACCCATATAGAATAACAAGTCCAGTATGGAGTGATCCTCTGGATTCTTGCTCAAGTATGAAATCTTTCCCTACTTGTAGTTCGTTAGCTAAGACTGGCTGTTCGGAAGCATTTTTTATTTCTATCGCTGCCCTAAGTGAGGTCCTGACAGGTGTTTAGCCACTTCCAGACCCACAGATAAAAAGTATAATGCAAGAGTCCAATTTCATTCACCACTTCTTCAGGAACTTTCTGGATCTAGCGAAATCTGTGTGTTTGGACTGAGTTGCCCGACTCCTCTCTCTCTCTCTCTCTTTTTTGATTCAACAGAGATCTTAGGATCCCTAAGTTATTGAAAGTTCTAGGGACTATGAGAGATCTTGGTTGACTATAGGCACCTACTGTTACTCTGTAGTTTTGTCTGGAAATCCTAGAGCTATTTTCTGAGCCTACTGCTCAGTGACTTGGGCTTCAGGGAGGTCTCCAGATATTTCTTTAGCAGCCCAGTAACTACTGATAGCTGAGATAGTGATAGACTTTTTGTTTCTATCTTAAGCTGGTCTTGTGTGAGGTTAAATCCATAGGTTTGCCTGGATCCAGCTGATCGTTGGGAAAATATGTATATATATTGTGTTCAACTTGCTACATTCTTACCTCCATCACATTTTTCTCTTTAGTTTTCTTTTGTCTCCAAAAATCTGGATACATTTACCTAGAAAATGCAAAGCCTTCTCTATCTATTCATGTACTTTCATTTTTTTAATTAATTAATTAATTCATTCATTTTTCCCCCAAAGCCCCAGTAGATAGTTGTACATCATAGTTTCACATCCTTCTAGTTGCTGTACGTGGGACGCGGCCTCAGCATGGCCGGAGAAGCGGTGCCTCAGTGCGCGCCTGGGATCCGAACCCGGGCCGCCAGCAGCGGAGCGCGCACACCCAACCGCTAAACCACGGGGCCGGCCCCTGTACTTTCGTTTTTAATAGAGTTTTACTCTGAAGAAACAACTCTGAAGAAATAACAGTGCCCTGTTTCCAGGCTTCAGGGCACTTCTTGAGTGTTCTAAAACGTCTTCCAAAGTATCCTCAGATGATTTTCATGCATTCAAATTTCATTTGAATTTCACTGAAATTCAAATTCTCATGGCCTATGGATTTGGATACCAGCTTTTTTTTTTTTTTGTGAGGAAGATTGGCCCTGAGCTAACATCTGTTGCCAACCTTCCTCTTTTTGCTTGAGGAAGACTGCCGCTGAACTAACATCTGTGCCAATCTTCCTCTATTTTGTATGTGAGGACGCCTCCACAGCATGGCTTGATGAATGGTGTGTAGGTCTGTGCCTGGGATCCAAACCTGCAAACCCCAGGCCGCCGAAGCAGAGTGTGTGAACTCAACCAGTATGTCATCTGGCCGGCCCCTGGATACCAGCTTTTTTATATGTTACTTTTGAAGGAACAGTTTACAACATTTCCCCATCCATGTATATAATTCAATAGTCTCCCAAACCCTGCAAAGTAAGAGGGGAGAGAAGTATTCCTATGATCCTCATCTTCAAGGGGAGGAACCTGAGATTTCGAGTGACTCCCTCATACTCATGGAGTCAGGGTTGGGGCTGGGACAAGGGCTGGAATTCTCCTCCCAATGTGCTACACTGCATTGTACATTTTTTACCCATTAGTTTGGAGGTCCTACTATGTGTCAGTGCCACCTACTCACTCTGTATGAGTCCTAGACATCTGGTCAGTTTACTTGTTTATTTCAAATAATGTAGTGGTTATGTGCACAGATTTTGGCATGAAATGGTCCTAGATTTGCATTGTGGCTCTGACAATCATTAGTTGCAACCTTGGTGTTCTCTCTGAGCCCCAGTGTCCTCGATTCTAACGTGTGCTTATACATAGTACCTGCCTCATGCAGTTGCTGGGATGACAGTCTATATGGCAAATACTCTATAAATGTTAGCTGTGATTATAGAGCAAAAATATCTGATGTCTTTTCCTCTGATTGTTACCTAATGTCAGTTTTTTCTTCCTCATTTTTTTTTTGCTATATGAAAAGACTATTGTCAGCTTTAAAATTCTCTCTCCATGTAGTAATAATATTCAAGTTAAATAATGTCTTGGACCCCAGCTTCCTTCTAGCTTTGAAATTCTAGGATTCTAACTCTATAATACATTATAATATATAACATAAGAGATAAGCAGACTATATTATAAGATATAGCAGATGTCAAGGAGAGTAGGAAGAATTGGCAGGGTGTTGGATCTGAACAGAAACTGACTTGGGCTGTTTTAAGTTAAAGAAAGAAACGTTTATTGGAAGGGTATGGGGGTAGCTCATAGAACAGAGAAAAAGTTGAACAAATAGACTGTGAAAAAGACAAGAGCCGGGGCAGCCTCTTCCGACACCCTGACAGGACCACTCTGCTTCTGCTCCAGTCATTTTCTGTCTTTATATCTTGCCTCTAAGCTTCAAATACCCATTGGGAAGAGAAGCTGATTGGCTGAGCGTGGATCATGTGACCACCCCTTGGTCAGAAGAGGCAGGGCACCTTGATTGACAGTTTCATCACAATTGCGTGTAGTGGGAAAGGGTGGTTCCCCAAGTGAATCAGGGAAATGTATGGAGTAGATACCAAGAGAAAGGGGAAACAACACTTGGCTCATTCTAAAAATGCAGAATATAATTCCATTTATATGACATTCTGGACAGGGCAAAACTAGGGATGGAGAACAGATCAGTGATTGCCAAGGTTTAGGGGTGGGGGAAGGTTTTGAGTACAAAGGAGCAACATGAGGGAGTTTTCTGGGGGTGATGGAACTGTTCTGTATGTATTAAAACCCGTTGAACTGTACTCTAAAACGAGAGTCAATTTTGCTATATGTAAATAAAAATAAGAGTAAAATAAAAATACAGAATACAAATTAGTTATGACATTACTTTAAACCTTTAACTCCTTTACTTCTTAAGCAGCTGATTTTTAAAAAGTGTCCAGAGGTTTCACATATTAACCGTTTTTCCTTTTTTGGAAACAGTATTTGGAACTTCGATTTAGCAAATATGTTCGTGTGTGTGGAACAATCATCTTCGTTGTTCAAACAGTAAGTATCTCTCCATTAATTTATCGTTTGTCATCTAAAATGTTTTTAACCAAGGCATCTTGGCCAAACTTATTTGGTGAATATATTAACCATAAAAAAGAGATGTTGAAAATAGGAGGAAACAAAAAAGGAAAAACACTCGTCACTACACAGCATTAACCCTTAAGGTCATGAAACAGTGTTTCAGCAAATGCCTTATTTCCAGGAAAAACAGAATGATTTAAGTGAACATTAAATATTATATTGATCAAACAACAGTTATGTTGCTTATCCCATCTCCTACCATCCCCATCAAAGTGACAGTAAGGGCATTACTGAGATGACAAAGATATTTGAAGGAGCTGTAGTAGCAGCTGATAGTAGGAGTAGTAAAAAAGGGAAAACAAATTGTATTTTTTGTAGTATTTTTGCAACATATTGAGTAATAGATATGAAAAAGTTAACTGACATAGGAAGACATTAGGAAATAATTTTCTTTGTTTGAAAGCATACTTAAAAAAATGAACCTGTGCTCTCTTTTAAAAATTAAAACATAAAATCCAATTGAAGCAGTCACTGAGTGTAAAACAACAGAACCATGCACTCTGGAGGAGTTTTTAAAGCCAAGGACACAATCCAGTAGTTCAAGAATTATATAAGCGTAGATTTACTGATTGACGCAAATGGAAAGCAGAGATTTGCCTAGCGGTCAGTGACAGAGAATGCCTACCACCCTTCATCCAGATTGCTGGAGTCTTGTCATGATCATTGTTACGTCATTTATATCTATCTTCCTCTTGGCAGCTAAGTGCTTTAGGGATGGGTTTGATAATAGAAATCTAGGAAGTTTTCATTCTCATCCCTGTTTACAATTCCTTTTCTCCAATAAAAAGCTACCTAAGCATTTGCTACAGCGTGACAGAATGCCTTTGTAAAGTATTTAACTGGGCTCATTTTTCATCTCTGTAAATTACATAACTTAAATTATGTCAGTCCTTAAAGCAAGGAGCCCTTTGGGGTCTGGTAGAGATTCTGACACAGAGCTGAGGCTGGTAGCTTGCAGTGGCCAACTGTTCAAACCCTCTTTGGGTCATTGTTAGAAATGCCAACAGAAATGAAAAGTGGGGACAACTGTTAGGAATATGGCCTGTGGTCACGTTTTCAAATCTTCAACTTGGACAGAACAATGAATATGGAAAGCCAGTACATTCTTCCCATAAGAAAGGAGCTTTAGCATCTTCCATTTGAAGGACTTCTGTAGATCTACTCATGTTATATGAACAAACATTCAAATACTACATAATATGATTTTTTTCATGTTTTTATAGGGTAATCACTGAATTAGCTTCTGTGTGATGTATTTGAAAAATCATGTGCAATGAAAATGATATTTTGAGAAAAAAGACCATATATATCTTATTCACTATTGTACCCCAGATTAATAAATATTTGTTAAATGTATGAATGAAAAATAATAAATAATATAAAAAAGATGGAATGCAGTTTTTGTTGGCTTTCAGGATTTTTTAGTGTAAATGTACACTTCTGTTTAATCAATGGGCATGCAAACTTTTAAAAACTGGTTTCCAAAATTTTCTCTGTTTTCTCAATTAATTATGCAGTGTTTAACAATAGTTTGAAGGTGTATGAATGAGGGACCATCCCCTTTTAAATTTGTGTTCTTTCTTTCTTTGTAATTGTTTTAGATCTAGGAAAATTGATTTCAAGCTTGAATTGATGGATCAGTGACTATCTGCACTACCACCACATGAAAAGTCCATATTTTTTCACAAAATTGGTCAAAAAAGATTTTTGTAACCTATGACCACACCACAAACAGAAAAGGAGAATCAACTTCTCTTAAATAACATTTTTCAAGTTACGTACAATTTTATTAAGTCTGAAAGTGCTGTTTTAATTCATAATCAAACTTATGGAAAAATATCAATATTTTATTTTATAATTCAGACCATTTATTTGGTTTTCTTTTTTCCTCTAGATTCTGTATACTGGAATTGCTATTTATGCCCCTGCTCTGGCTTTGAATCAAGGTACATTTTAAAGTTACCAGCTATGTCACTCACATTTTGTCATTCCTTTTTAATAGATTTTATTCTCTCTTTGGAGAAGTGGGGAGATGGATGAATGCTTCTGTGTCAGCTTGGGGCGGAGGGGCCCTGGTGAGTTCAGTGTCTACACTAACAGCTTCTTTGGGTTCCTGGATTGATAGCTTCCAAAGGTCTGTAGATTAGTGGAGGGGCAGACCTCACTGGGCAGTGATTCTCTGGGATGTGCCAACCAGCCATTCCCCATTCCTTCAGAATGAACGCCTCCTATAGTCTAAATCATGAATAACGACTCTCCCTCCCTTTGTGGCTGTAACCTGGAGCCTATCTCCAAGAGGCTTCTGTGTTACTAGGCTCAGTTGCATCAGGAAAAATCTGGCAGGGAGAGAAGCTTTTCTTGTCCCCACTTCTACTGTGGTCCAAAATGCAGGAGAATGAGATCTGTGTGATTTGAAATATCAGACTGCTCCTAGTGACAAAAGGACAAATGGCTATAGTGTCCTTATAAGCAAATGTATGAAGATTGTACTGATCAACAAGTTGCTATACTCTCTAGGTTTGGGCAGATAAAAGCAGTGAAACTGGGACAGTTTATTGAGGCAAAGGCGCCTATTAGTCAGATCCTCAAAAGGCTTTGGGGAAACTCTATTTCCTTTGAATTCTTATCAATCAGAAGTGAGTTTCTCTCTAAAACTTCCTTGTAAAATTGACAGGTGGACCCTGTGATGGGAAGAATGTGGTGCAGTTCCTGGAGTTAATATAAAATGGAAAAACCATGCTAAATCCACACTCTAGTTTCTTGATTTCTTGATAGATAGATAGTAGTTATCACCTAAGTTTATAAGGTACAACAGTATCATTACAGAGAAGAACTCCATTATATAATGTGCTCTTGAATTCTGAATGTCAGGCATGTTCCGTGTCAATATTACCAACATCATGAATGGATCACTTTATATGTAAAGAACAGAGCTATAAATTTCATAAGTTACCTATTGGCTTTAAGTATAATTAAAGATGTTGGCTTTAGGGTTTTAAAGTGCAGTTCTAGGAATAAGAAAGTACTACCTTCAAACTGTGAAGAAATCAAGAACTCTGTTCTTATCAGTTTATTGAACCACTCCCTAGGAATAAATTAGGAACCAAGAGATTTCATTTTGACTACTTGAATATCAATTGTGTATTTTACTGTGACCAAGGCAGTAGGCACAAACATAGATATCGTACTTGGTGTGCAACAGATGTTCAACAGAAACTTGTTTAACTGAGTTAGAACTTAACATTCTCTGGGTCCAATCTTTTTTTTTTTATTATGGAAATCTTCAAATATATACTAAAATAGAGAGGACAAGTGTAGTGAATCCTAGTGTACCCATCACTCTATACTAATTATCAACTCTTAGTTTAATTCACTCCTCGTTTCCCTCACTTGATTATTTTGCTGTAAATATGAGATATTATATCATTTCACCTGAATTCAGTATGTCTTTTAAAAATAAAAACCTGTTTTTTAAACACGATTATACCATCATCATGTCTAAAACATTAACATTAATTCCTTAATATCATCAATATCAAGTCAGTGTTCAGATTTTCCTGATTTTTTTGTGTTTGTTAGAATCAGGATCCAAGTTTATGTAATTGCAATTAGTTGATATGTCTCTCAAGTTTCTCTTTCTTCCTTTTTAAAATTGAAATTTTAAAATTGAAAAATTATCATTTCTAATCATTAGAATTGAGATACAGCTTTTAAACAATAGAATGCACAGAAAATAAGTATACAGTTGGATGAATTTTAACAATTGTGTACACTTGTGTGACCACCACCCAACTCAAGATATAGAGTATTTCCATCATCCAATCCCAGAAAATTTTCTTGTGCTTCTTTGTAATAAATCTGCCCAGCCATCACAAGCTGCCACTTTCTGATTTTTATCACCATAAATTAGTTTTCCTTCTTCTCAGATTTTATGTAAATGGAATCATAGAGTGCTTTCTTGCATCTCATTTCTTTTGCTCAACAAAATGTTTTTGAGGTGCATTCATGTTCCTACATGTATCAGTAGTTTATTCCTTTTTATTACTAGTATTTCGTCGTATGTGTCTACCAAAATCTGTTTATCCATCCTCTTGTTGATGGACATTGGGTTGTTTCCAGCCTTAGGCTATTATGAATTAAGGCTGCTAAGAAAATTTTTGTACAGGTTTTGTTTTGTCTTTCTTTGCTTTTTGACACGTTTTTATTTGTGTTGGGTAAATACCTGGAAGCTGTGTAAAGTTAAACATACATCTCTTACGACCCAGCACAGGGTTGATGCACGTACGAAATGTAAGAGAAACTGCTAAATATCTTTTTTAAATGGTTGTACCATCTTACATGCTTACCCCACAATATATGAAAGTTCCAGTTACTTCACACCCTTGCCAACATTTCATATTTGTCTTTTCAATTTTAGCTGTTCTGGTTGTATGATCTATTATCTTATTACTATTTTACTTTGCATTTTCCTGATGAGTTTTGATGTTGAGCTTACTGGCTCATGGAATAAAAAAATGAATACAAAAAGACAAATAACCCAGTAAAAAGTGGACAGAAGACTGGAAAGGACACTTTACAAAAGCATATATTCTTTTAATCAATTACATGGTATCTATCCATTTACCTAGGCCTTTTAAAACTTCTGTCAGTAATGTTTTATAGTTTTTTTTTTTTTTTTTTTTTTTTTTTTTAGATTTTATTTATTCAGTTTTTTTTCCCCCCAAAGCCCCAGCAGACAGTTGTATGTCATAGGTTCACATCCTTTTAGTTGCTGTATGTGGGACTCGGCCTCACGTTGGACGGAGAAGTGGTGCCTCGGGGCGCTCCCGGGATCAGAACCCAGGCCGCCAGCATCAGAGCGCGCGCACTTAACCGCCAAGCCACGGAGCCGGCCCTGTTTTATAGTTTTTGATGTTGAAGTCTTGTGCACATTTCTTAGATTTACTCCTAGGTAATTGATGTTTTTGATGCTTTTGCAAATTGTATTGTTTTATAATATCTTTTTCTAATTATTCATTGCAAATATATAAAAATACAGTTGACTTTTATATGTTGATCTTCTATCCTGAGAATTTGCTAAATTTGCTTGCTAATTCAAGTAGGTTTTTGGCAAATCCCTTAGGATTTTCATGTTATTTATGAATAGAGACAGTTTTACTTTTTCTTTTCTAATTTGTGTGTCTTTTATTTCTCTTCCTCATCTTACTGTGCTGTTAACATGGGAAATTATGTTGATTTTCGAATGTTAAACCAGTTTTGCATTCTTGGAATAAACCTCACTTGATCATAATATATTAACCTTTTTATATATTGCTGGATTTGATTTGTTGATATTTTGTTAAAGACTTTTGCAGTCTATGAGGACTATTGATCTGAAGTTACTTTTCCTTTAATGTCTTTGTCAGGATTTTTGTATCAGTTATGCTGGCTTCATAAACGAGTTGAGAAGTGTTCCCTCTTCTATTTTCTGAAAGAGTTTGTGTAAAATTGTGTATTTCTTTCTTAAATGCTTGTAGAATTCACAGTGAAGGCTTCTGGGCATGATGTTTGTTTTTATAGAAAGGTTTTGATTTATGGATTCAATTTCTTTAATAAATATGGACTTATTCATATTTTCTAATTCTTATTGAGTCAGCTTTGGTGAACTATGTTTTTCAGGGAATTAATTCATTTTTATCTAACTTGTCAAATTCATTACTATAAAGTTGTTTATAATATCCTCAGTTTTAATGTTTGTAGTACCTATAGTGATGTCCCTTTAATTATTCCTAATATTGGTAAGACACCTTTTCTATCTTTTTTTCTTGACGTATCTTACTAGTCATTTACTGACGTTTTCAATTTTTTCTAAGAACCAATTTTTGGCTGTGTTGATTTTATGTGATTGCTTTCTATTTTATTAATTTGTGCTATTATGTTTATTGTTTCTTTTCCTCTGCTTACTTTGGGTTTAACTTTTCTAGCTTCTTAAGGTAGAAAGACCATTGATTTTAAATCTTTCTTATTTTCTAGTGTAACGTTATAAATTTTTCTTTGAGTGCTGCTTAATCTGCATCCCACAGATTTTGATACATTGTGTTTTTATTATCATTCAGTTCAAAATATTTCTAATTTCTCTTGTGATTTCTTTTACCCAATACATTTAGAAATGTATTATGTAATTTTCAAATATTTGGTGATTTTCTACTATATCTTTTTGTTATTGATTTCTAAATTAATACTGCTTTGGTCAGAGAACTATTATGATTTTAATCCTTAGAAATGTGTTTTTATGGCTCAGGATATGGTCTATCTGCTGCACATTCCATGTACTCTTATAAAGAATGTGTATTGGGTAGTTTTTGGGTGTAATGTTCTATAAATGTCAAAGGTTCTGTTGGTTAATAGTGTTGTTCAAATCTTCTATATCTTTACTGATTTTTTTTTCTTGTATCAATTACTGAAGAGGGATATTAAACTCTTCAAATATAACTGCTGATTTTTCCTTTCTCCTCTTCTGTCAATTTTTGCTAGATGTATTTTGAAGCTCTTTTAAAGTCTCTTTTAGTTTATAATATCCCTCCTTTTTTTTAAATTGCAATTTATTTGTTGAACAAACGGTCGTTTGTTCTGTCAAATTTTCCAGGTTCTTGGTTTTACTGAGTGCATCACCATGGGGTCATTTAATGTTCCCCAGCCATCTGTATTTCTTGTAAACTAGTAGTTAGATCTAGAAGCTCTCCTCAGACTCTAGTTCAACTTTTTAGAAAGAATATTTCATAGGCAGTGTCATTTGTTTCCTTCAGAAGGCATAGAATGTCAGTCTTTTAAAAAAAATTTATTGGCAGTCATTGATGATCATTCTAGGTCTATTATTTCATTAGGGCTTATAAAATGGGATATTCTTTTCTTTTTATAAAATAAGTAAATTTTATTTTGATACCTTGAACATTTTTTAAATTCTATTGAGGTCTTATTGGCTGTTAATATTGTGTAAACTTCAGGTATACATTATTATATTTCAGTTTCTGTATACATTGTATCATGTTCACCACCAATATTCTAGTTTTTATCCATCACCAGACATATGTGCCCTTTACTCCTTTTGCCCTCCCCCCTACCCGCTTTTCCTCTGGTAACCACTAATTTGTTCTCCTTATCTATGTATTTATTTGTTTATCTTCTGCATATGAGCGAAATCATACAGTATTTGTCCTTCTCTGTCTGACTTATTTCACTTAACATAATACCCTCAGGGTCCATCCATGTTGTTGCAAATGGCACAATTTTGTCTTTTTTATGACTGAGTAATATTCCATTGTACATATATACTATATCTTCTTTATCCATTCATCTGTTGGTTGGCACTTGGGTTGCTTCCATGTCTTGGCTATTGTGAATAATGCTGCTATGAACATAGGGGTGCATAAATCTCTTTGAATTGTTGATTTCATATTCTTTGGATAAATAC
This sequence comes from Ceratotherium simum simum, assembly GCF_057802395.1. Classification (NCBI taxonomy): domain Eukaryota; kingdom Metazoa; phylum Chordata; class Mammalia; order Perissodactyla; family Rhinocerotidae; genus Ceratotherium; species Ceratotherium simum. Next base: position 22,133,404 of record NC_141924.1, read on the forward strand.
CTAGTAGTGGAATAGCTGGATCATATGGTATTTCTATTTTTAGTTTTTTGAGAAATCTCCATACTGTTTTTTATAGTGACTGTACCAGTTGGCCTCCCGCCAGCATTGGTTGAGGGTTCCCTTTTCTCCACATCCTCTCCAACACTTGTCATTGCTTGTCTTGTTAATTATAGCCATTCTGGTGGATGTGAGGTGATATCTCATTGTAGTTTTGATTTGCATTTCCCTAATTATTAGTGATGTTGAACATCTTTTCAACAGATGCCTGTTGGCTGTCTGTATATCTTCCTTGGAAAAATGTCTGTTCATATCTTCTGCCCACTTTTTGATTGGGTTGTTCATTTTTTTGTTGTTGAGTTGTATGAGTTCTTCATATACTTTGGAAATTAACCCCTTAGTGGATATGTGATTTCCAAACATTTTCTCCCAGTTGGTGGGTTGTCTTTTCATTTTATTGATGGTTTCCTTTACTTTACAGAAGCTTTTTAATCTTATGTAGTCCCACCTGTTTATTTGTTCTTTTGTTTCCTTTGCCTGAGTAGACATCAAAAAGATACTGCTAAGACCGATGTCAAAGAGTGTACTGCCTATATTTTCTTCTAAGTGTTTCATGGTTTCAGGTTTTACATTCAAGTCTTTAATCCATTTTGAGTTAATTTTTGTGTATGCTGTAAGATAATGGTCTACTTTCATTCTTTTGCATGTGGCTATCCAGTTTTCCCAGCACCATTTATTGAAGAGACTTTCCTTTCTCCATTGTATGTTCTTGGCTCCTTTGTCAAGGATTAGCTGTCCATAGATGCGTGATTTTGTTTCTGGGCTCTCGGTTCTGTTCCATTGATCTTTCTGTCTTTTTTTCAGCCAATACTGTGCTGTTTTGATTATGATAGCTTTGTAGTATAATTTGAATTCAGAGATTGTGATACCTCCAACTTTGTTCTTTTTCCTCAAGATTGTTTTGGCTATTTGGGGTCTTTTGTTGTTCCATATAAATTTTAGAATTCTTGGTTCTATTTCCATGAAGAATGTCATTGGGATTCTGATTGGGGTTGCATTGAATCTGTAGATTGCTTTAGGTAATATGGACATTTTAAGTATGCTTATTTTTCCTATCCATGAGCATGGAATATCATTCCATTTCTTTATGTCATCTTTGATTTCTTTCAATAATGTCAGATAGTTTTCAGTGTATAGATCTTTCACCTCCTTGGTTAAATTTATTCCTAGGTGTTTTATTCTTTTTGTTGCAATTGTAAGTGGGATTGTATTCTTGACTTCTCTTTCTGCTAGTTCGTTGTTAGTGTATAGAAATGCAACTGATTTTTGTATGTTGATTTTTTATCCTGTCACTTTACTGTATTTGTTGATTATTTCTAATAGTTTTTGGTGGATTCTTTAGGTTTCCTATATATAGAATCATGTCATCCTCAAATAGTGAGAGTTTCACTTCTTTTTTGATTTGGATCCCTTTTATTTATTTTTCTTACCTAATTTCTCTGGCTAGAATTTCCAGTACTATGTTTAATAAGAGTGGACATCCTTGTCTTGTTCCTTTTCTCAGAGGAATGGCTTTCAGTTTTTCTCTGTTGAGTGTGATATTGGCTGTGGGTTTGTCATATATGGCCTTTATTATGTCGAGGTAATTTCCTTCTATACCCATTTTATTCAGAGTTTTTATCATAAATGGATGTTGGATCTTGTAAAATGCTTTCTCTATGTCTATTGAGATGATCATGTTTTTATTCTTCATTTTGTTAATGTATTGTAACACATTGATTTCTTTGCAGATATTGAACCATTCCTGCATCCTTGAAATAAATCCCACTTGATCGTGGTGTATGATCCTTTTGTTGTATTATTGTATTCGATTTGCTAATATTTTACTGAGGATTTTTGTATTTACATTCGTCAGCAATATTAGCCTGTAATTTTCCTTCTTTGTGTTGTCTTTGTCTGGTTTTGGCATCAGGGTAAGGTTGGCCTTGTAAAATGAATTAGAAAGCATTCCATCCTCTTCAATTTTTCAGTATAGTTTGAGAAGGATAGGAATTAAATCTTCTTTGAATGTTTGGGAGAGTTCACCAGAGAAACCCTCTAATCCTGGACTTTTGTTTTTTGGGAGGTTTTTGATTACTGTTTCAATCTTTTTGCTTTTGATTGATCTATTCAGATTCTCTATTTCTTCTTGATTCAGTTTTGGGAGGTTGTATGAGTCTAAGAATTTATCCATTTCTTCTAAGTTATCCAGTTATAGCCAGACGTATAGCTTTTCATAGTATTCTCTTATAAGCCTTTGTATTTCTGTGGTGTCTGTTGTAATTTCTCTTCTTTCATTTCTGATTTTGTTTATTTGAGTCTTCTGTCTTTTTCTTAGTGAGTCTTCCTAAGGGTTTGTCAATTTTGTTTATCTTCTCAAAGAATCAGCTCTTAGTGTCATCGATCCTTACTATCGTATTTTTTATTCTCTATTTCATTCATTTCTGCTCTGATTTTTATTATTTCCTTCCTTCTACTGACTTTGAGCTTTGTTTGATCTTTTTCTAGTTCTTTTAGGTATAGAATAAGCTGGGTTTTTTGACATTTTTCTTGCTTTTCGAGGTAGGTCTGTATTTCTATAAATTTCTCTCTTAATACCACTTTTGCTTCATCCTATAAGTTTTGGTATGCTGTGTTTTCATATTCATTTATCTTTAGGTGATTTTTGATGTCTCCTTTGATTTCTTCATTGATCCAATGGTTGTTCAGTAGCGTGTTGCTTAGTTTTCACATATTTTTGACTTTCCCAGCTTTTTTCTTGTAGCTGATTTCTGCTTTCCTAGCATTGTGATTAGAAAAGATGCTTGATATGATTTAAATCTTCTTAAATTTATTGAGGCTTGCTTTGTTCCCCAACATATGGCCTATCTTTGAGGATGTTCCATGTGCACTCGAGAAGGATGTGTATTCTGCAGTTTTGGGATGGAATGTACTATATATATCTATTAAGTCCATCTGGTCTAGTGTTTCATTTAAGGCCACTGTTTCCATGTTGACTTTCTGCCTGGATGATCTATCCCTTGATGTAAGTGGGGGTGTTGAGGTCCCCTACTATTATTCTGTTGCTGTCAATTTCTCCTTTTAGGTCTGTTAACAGTTGCTGTATATACTTTTGTGCTCCTGTGTTAGATGTGTATGTATTAATAAGTGTTATGTCTTCTTGGTGGAATGTCCCTTTCATTGTCATATAACGGCCATCTTTGTCTCTCATTATCTTTTTCATCTTGAAGTCTGCTTTGTCTGCTATAAGTACAGCTACACTCAGTTTCTTTTGGTTGCCATTGCCTGGAGTATCATCTTCCATCCCTTGACTCTGAGCCTGTGTTTGTCTTTAGAGCTGAGATGTGTTTCCTGGAGGCAGCATATTATTGGGTCTTGTTTTTTAATCCTTTCAGCCACTTTGTGTCTTTTGATTGGTGAATTCAATCCATTTACATTTAGAATGATTATTGATATATGAGGCCTTAATACTGCCATTTTATCTTTTGTTTTCCAGTTGTTCTATATTTCCATTGTTTCTTTTCCCTTGTATTTCTGTCTGCCATTTCAGTTTGGTGGTTTCCTGTGATGGTTTTCTGAGTTTTATCTTTATTTATGATTTGTGATTCTGCTCTGATTTTTTGCTTTGTGGTTACCATGAGGTTTGTATAAAAGATCTCATAGATGAGATAGTCCATTTTCAGGTAGCCTCTTATCTCCATTAGCTTATGCAGGTTCCATCTCTTTCCTCTTCTCCTTCTATGTTTTTGTTGTCACAAATTATTCTCTTTTATGTTGTAAGTTTGTGACCAAATTGAAGTGTTTATAGTTATTTTTGATACTTTCTTTCCATTTATCCTCTATTTTATAATTAAGTGTTTGCTAACCTATTCTTATAGATAACTGCAATTTTCTGATTTTGTCTGTTTATCTCCTTACTCCAAGCTTTGTAAACCTTTGCCTTTTTGTTTCTGGTAGGAGGGTTCCTTCATCATTTCTTATAAGGCAAGTCTAGTGTCTAAGAACTCCCTCAGCTTTTGTTTGTCTGGGAAAGCTTTTATTTCTCCATCAGTTCTGAAGGATAATTTTGCTTGATAGAGTATTTTTGGCTGATAGTTTTTGTCTTTCAGTATTTTGAATATATCATTCCACTCTCTCCTAGCCTGTAAGGTTTTTGCTGAGAAATCCCCTGAAAGCCTGATGAAGGTTTCCTTGTAGGTTATTTTCTTCTCTCTTGCTGTGCCTAATATTTTTTCTTTGTCAATGACTTTTGACAATTTTAATATTACATGTCTTGGGGAACATCTTTTTGCATTGATGTAATTAGGAGTTCTACTAGCCTCATGTACTTGCATGTCCAGTTCCTTCTCCCAGTTTGGGAAGTTCTCAACTATCATCTCTTTGAATAAGCTCTCTGCTTCTTTCTCCAACTCTTCTCCCTCTGAGATAACTATAATCCTTATGTTACTTTTCCTAATTAAGTTGGATATTTCTCAAAGAATTTCTTCAAGTTTTAAAAATCTTACTTCTTTCTCCTCCTCCACCTGAATAATTTCTAGATTTCTATCTTTGAGCTCAGTGATTCTCTCCTCCATAAGGTCTGCTTTATTTTTTAAACTTTCTACATTACTTTTTATATCATTAATTGTGTTCATATTGAGAATTTCTGTGTTTTTTTTTTTTTTTAGAGCTTCAATCTCTTTGGTCAAGTATTCCTTCTGTTCATTAACTTTATTCCTGAGCTCATTGACCTGTCTTTCTGAGTTATCTTGTAACTTGTTGAATTTCTTTATGACAGCTATTTTGAATTCTCTCTCAGTCACATTGTAATCTTCTGTGACTTCAAGTTTGGTTTCTGGAGAGCTGTCGTTCTCCTTCTGTCCTGCTGTGTTGCTGTAGTTCTTCATGGTGTTTGATGAATTGATCCTCTGCTGCACATTTGTGGCAGTAACCACATTTCTTTTTTGGGTACAGCTTTGGTTACTTTGGTTGTGAGCTGCTTCTGGTTCTATTTGAGAACCTTCACTTTCTACCCTCCACTCTCTCTGCTAGAGGTGTCTTCAATGCCTCCCTTGTGCCACTTGTGCCTCTGCGGTTGCTGGTGCTTGCTACTTTTGATGTCGTTGCTATCATTGCTGTCTCGATGTTGGCACCAAGGTCACCAGACTGTGAGATCTTTTGCTGCTTCTGGGGTCACCTGGGTCTCATGTTCCCCTACTTGCTCTCCACAGGCTCTCCATGGGCTAGGGTGCTGCTGCCCTATTCACCACCTGCACTGCTGCTCTTGGGTTATCTCAGGGTGCTGGCAGCACCACTGCCAGGGGTGTTGGGTTCACAGGTGTTGCTGTTGCTGTCAGGGGCCCGGGTTCTTGTATGCAGCTTCTGCTGCTAATAGAGCCAATGTCAGGGGTGCTGCCACTTGGGGCTGGGTCTCAGGTTCTGCTGTGGTTCCTGAAGCCTCAGGTTGCAGGTGCCACCTGCCACTGCTAGGGGAGGAGTAGGGGATAAGCCACAAGTGTTGTTGCTGGCCCTGCAGTCTCTGGTCACTGGTGCCTGTCAGTGTGCTTTTTAAGTCCTTAGGTTAGGGCACCCTGCTCTTGCTAGTGAATCATGTTTTGGTTGCTGTCCCCATTGCTAGAGAGACTAGTGCCACTTCAGATGTATAGATACATGGATCAATCAGGTATTCTGGTGTGCTGTACAGGGAGTCCTTTGTTGGCCACTAGGTATCTGACTGGTTGTAACTTAGAGGGGAGAGACAAAGGGAGCAACTTACTCCACCATGATGCTGATGTCACTCTTATTGTTGAATTTTAAGAGTTCTTTGTATAATAGTCCTTTTTCAGGTGTGTCTTTTGCAAATATTTTCTCCTAGTCCATGGCTTGTCTTCTGATTCTCTCAATATTGTCTTTTGCAGAGCAGAAGTTTTTAATTTTATAAAGTCCCACTGATCAATTATTTCTTTAATAAATCGTGTCCTTGGTGTTGTATCTAAAAAGGCATCACCATACCCAACGTCATCATGGTTTTCTCCTATGTTATCTTCTAGGAGTTTTACAGTTTGCATTTTACATTTAGGCCTATGATCCATTTTGAGTTAATTTTGGTGAAGGGTGTAAAGTCTGTATCTAGATCCATTTTTTTGCTTGTGGATGTCTAGTTGTTCCAGCACCATTTGTTGAAGAAGCAATCTTGGCCCCATTGTATTGCCTGTGTTCCTTTGTCAAAAATCAGTTGAGTATTTTTATGTGTGTCTATTTATGGGCTCTCAATTCTGTTCCATTGATCTATTTGTCTATTCTTTCACCAATATCACACTGTCTTGATTATCGTAGCTTTATAATAAGGCTTGAAGTCAGGTAGAGTCAGTCCTCCAGCTTTGTTCTTCTCCTTCAATGTCATATTGACTATTCAGAGGCTTTTGTCTCTCCATATAAACCTTAGAATCAGTTTCACAAAATAACTTTCTGGGATTTTGATTGAAATTGCATTGAATCTATGGATCAAATTATGAAGAACTGACATCTTGATAACATTCAGTCTTCCTATCCATGAACATGGAATATCTCTCCATTTATTTAGTTCTTCTTTGATTTTGTTCATCAGAGTTTTGTTGTTTTTCTCATACAGATCTTGTATACATTTTGCTAGATTTATACCTAAGTATTTCATTTTGGGGGGTGCTAATGTAAATAGTATTGTTTTTAACTTTCAATTCTACTTGTTCATTGTTGGTATATAGGAAAGCAATTGCAGTTTGTATATTAACCTTGTACGCTGCAACCTTGCTGTAATCACTTATTAGTTCCAGGAGTTTTTTGTCAGTTCATTCAGGTTTTCTACATAGATGATCATGTCATCTGTGAACAAATACAGTTTTATTTCTTCCTTTCCGTCTGTATACCTTTTAATTTTTTTTTTTTTGTGAGGAAGATCAGCCCTGAGCTAACATCCTTGCTAATCCTCCTCTTTTTGCTAAGGAAGACTGGCTCTGAGCTAACATCTATTGCCAATCCTCCTCCTTCCCCCCCCCCAAAGCCCCAGTAGATAGTTGTATGTCATAGTTGCACATCCTTCTAGTTGCTGTATGTGGGACGCGGCCTCAGCATGGCCGGAGAAGCAGTGTGTCGGTGCACACCTGGGATCCGAAACCAGGCTGCCAGTAGCGGAGCACGCACACTTAACCACTAAGCCATGGGGCCTACCCACCATCTGTATACCTTTTATTTCCTTTTCTTGCCCTATTTCATTAGCAAGGACTTCTAGTACAATGTTGAAAACGAATGGTGAGAAGGGATATCCTTGCTTCATACCTGATCTTAGTGGGAAAGCTTCACGTTTCTCACCATTAAGTATGATGCTAGTTGTAAGTTTTTGTAGATAGTCTTTATCAAGTTGAGAAAGTTCTCCTCTAATCCTAGTTTACTGAGAGTTTTTATCATGAATGGGGGTTGGATTTTGTCAAATGCTTTCTGCATCTATTGATATGATCATATAATTTTTCTTTTTCAGTCTGTTGAAGTGATAGATTCCATTAATTGATTTTTGAATGTTAAACCAGCTTTGCATACCTGGGATAAATCCCACTTACTTGTGGTGCATAATACTTTTTATTCTTTTTTGGATTTGATTTGCTATTATTTTCTTGAGCATTTTTGCATCCAATTTCATGAGAGACAGTAGTCTGTAGTTTTCTTTTCTTGTAATGTCTTTGTCTGGTTTTGGCATTAGGGTAATGCTGGCCTCATAGAATGAGTTAGGAAGTCTTCTTTCTACTTCTCTCCTCTGAAAGATATTGTAGAGAATTTGCATAATTTCTTCCTTAAATGTTTGGTAGAATTTACCAGTGAACCCATCTGGGCCTGTAGCTTTATGTTTTGGAAGGTTATTAACTATTGATTCGATTTCTTTAATAGATATAGCTCTATTCAGATCATCTATTTCTTCCTGTGTGAGTTTTGGCAGATCATGTCTTTCCAAGAATTGCTCAATTTCGTCTTGATTATCAAATTTGTAGGCATAGAGTTGTTATCCTTCCATTTAAAAAAATATAATATGCCCCTCCACTTCTTAGATAGATGGTAGCAAATTATATAATCTTTTCTCCATCTTGATCCCATCTTAGTAATATGTACAACTTGTCTTTTCAAGGACTGGTAGAGTAATGTGTTTATTTGAACCATGATGAAAAATACCTGTTGACCCCATTGAGTCATAGTATCAAATAGTTTTTTAGCTTAATTACAATATAAATGTTTTTTTTCGTGTACTTAATTTAACCAATGTTGGATCTATGTATGTTGTCTGAGGGTAGAAACCAGGTCTATTTAATTTATCAAATAAAAATTTAAACTCCATTTGTTTTGGGACATTTTAGGAGATTTGGACCTAGCTTTAGGCAAATGGGTATAGAGGTAGGTGCCTGATAAAAGATATAGCTCCCCCCTGTTTATTTTTTGAGAACTACTTTTATTATGTTTGTTTCACAGATATACCTGCATTTTCTTTCCTTCTACAGTCACAGGATTTCATCTGTGGGGAGCAGTAGTGGCAACAGGGGTGGTCTGCACATTCTACTGCACGCTGGTATGTAAAGAACATTTTTTCTTCTGTCACACTACCAACTTGCTTTGCAAAATTGAAAACTTGAATAGTTGTGTGCTGCAGTCTGGGTCATTCGTACCTACTCTCCTACTCCTGCCTCCTACAGTATAACTTTTTTGTGAGGAATATTCAGTCTGGTGTAAAATTTGATCCTTTTTAGAACATTGATCATAACTGAGAATTTTTTCTTTCGTCTGAACCATGCAATGGTCCCTAATCTCGTCTCCTAATTCATCCTTACTGTTGTCAAGTTATTATGGCTGTGCTCATATTATTCTTCAGCTTAGAAATCTAAGATAACTTCCCATTGTCTTTAGGCAGGAGTGACAGTCAAAATATGTAATGACCAGTATGCCATGGGCTCTCATATTATCATAAAAGCTGGTCCTTAGTATCTATGCAAGTGGTGCAAGTTTTATGGTTTCCCTAATAGTCTAGGTCTTAACCCTTTAGTTGCTGGATATTTTATAAGATGGGGTTCTCAAGGAGGAGCTGGTTCAGCCAAGGTCATATGGACTGGAGGGGGAAACTTGGAAAGTTTGTAGCAGTGTCTAGTACAAAGCAATTTCAGTATTCCAACAATTGGTATGACTTTCTATGTATATACTGTTGAATATCAGCCTTGCCTATAGGCAGATATTGCCTTTTGCAATCTGACTCTGAATTTTCTTCCCAACAATCTCCCCATACCACTCCACTTCACTCCAAAATATATATCTGGCCACACTCAACGTACCATGTACTTTGATCTCTCTATACTTTTGCCATGCTGTTTTCACTGCTGGGAGGGAATTCCATCTTTGCCTCTGTTTATGTTTGAAGCTTACATTTGGCTTAAATATCACCTTCTCTTCAAGATTCTCCTAACCTAACCATTTCCCTTGGGTGCACTTCTTGGCCAAGATCCATGTTTTCATTGTTTTTGTCCAGCATATTGTATAAGCATGTAGATGTTTAATGATGTCTGATAGAAGCATTAATGCTAATACGCTTTCCCCTCAAAGGGTGGTCTTAAAGCAGTTATCTGGACAGATGTTCTTCAGGTTGGGATCATACTGGCTGGATTTTCGTGTGTGATTATACAGGCTGTGGTGATTGATGGTGGAATCAGCACTATTCTAAAGGATGCCTATGATGGTGGAAGATTAAACTTCTGGGAGTAAGTAGCTATTTACCTCTTGGTTAATAGAACACTCCTTTTTTTTTTTTGTAAAAATACTCTCTTTATTGAAATAGTAAGTTTACATTAGAAAACAAACACATAAACCACTAAGGATGTGGTACAGAAAAATGAAGCTGGCTAATAAGTGTGTAAGGGGTTTCCACCAGGTTTTTAAGGGGTTAAAACAGTCAGATGGTGCTTAGTTACACTATACTTAGGATGGTGCATCCCCCTGAGAAGGGATTTATAGCAAGAGTATTTTATTTTATTCCAGATATTAAAGTCTGGAATAGGTTGAAGGGTAGGTTAGGGTAATAAGGGAAGAGATAGTGGAGAAATAAGGAAACCTCTTAAGAGAAAAACACTAAAAGACAATGATTCCATTTTGACAGTTCTTTGTTTCAAGCAGCCTAGAAAATTTCTCTTTTGTTATTGGTCTGGTGATGTATACTATATTATTATATATTATAATTATATTTATGTGTAAGTATTATATATTATACATTATATAATATTATATATTATTTCAAAAGAGTTCACTAGAAAAGTTATGGCTGATGCCTCAAGTGTCAGTATAGGACATGATATAACATGTCTTAAACAACCGTTCAGTTTTCCTAAAGAGAGACTAATGGAAAAACTAGATGTTTGACCCCAAATATATCACACAATTTAAAAGAATATTTAAAACACCTTCCCTTTTGGACCAATAGTGTCATCCTTGTACATCATGTTCAGTGTGGAAAGGGGCCCATTTTGACATGGACCGGCTTATTTTCTGTTTAAGCACTCCTACTTTGAGGCAGGCAGACTGAAATCACTGGCAAGAAGAAATAAAAAACGTTTGCATTTTGATGGCTCTCTTCTGGTTTTCTGAAAATAGAGGCTAACATTTGAGAAGAGTTTTTTCAGAAATTGGACGGGGTCAATGTGTTCATTTGCAAGAATGAATTACAGCAAATCAACTTCAACTGTTTTCAGTAATTTGTTTTCCTTTTACCTCAAGATTCAGATTCCAAGGAAGAGAGCCTCCAATTGGCTAAGTTTGGGCATTGTTCCATCCCTTAGCTAGGGCAGAGCAGGATGTTTTGACTGACAGCCGTTTAGACTATTTAATGGAGAAATGGTAGCTTCCCCAATGTAAACTTGGGTTGCTGTTACCAGAAGAGGGAAGAATGGATACCAAGAAGCAGACACAACCAGTGGCTACTAGGGACATCTTGATCATTCCTAAATCTCTTCCTAGTAGGCTAGGTTGAAGGGAGAGGGTGTGGAACCAATCATTTTTCTGCAAGATAACTGTTACTTTATACAAAGAGTACGCATACTGCTGCATTGAAGTGGTAACATATACATCAATAAAAGATTCTAAAAAGTAAAAGATTAGACATTTTTATGATCTTTACTTTGAAGGCTGACAACCATTAAGTAATAATGAAAAGCCTTATTGTATATCCCTTGTTATTCTAATAAGTTTTGAGAGTACGATGGGCAAAATATCTGTTCTGGTGGAGATAAATGAAGAGAAGGATTTTGTGTCGGTATTTTCTGTACAGTCTATAGTTGGTGTATGTATTCTGTTTGGCCTAAAACCACTGAATCTGCTCTTTTAAATCTTGTCTTACTTCCCTCAAGTAGCTCTCTGAATCTTTTGGCTCTTGACTTCAATTCGGTAATATAGTGGCTACCTTCTCTATGGCAGAAGAGGTCAACACCCTTGAAACTCTTAGACTTTGACATCGTGTTAGAGAGTGGAATAGAGGCTCTTATCTTTCCATAGGAATGCCAGAATACGCATAAAATCTGAAAGCTTTATTCAACTGATCTTAAATATAAGATTTGAAGTGAATTTGCAGAAATTCATAATTTTCAGAAAGTTTCCATGAAAGCTAATTTTGCAGAAATTTATCCAGCTTGTATTGTGTATCAGAGATAAACAAAATCATTCCTTCCAAGGTGATACAGTAAGAAGAGTTCAAAGATGTATCAAACATGGGAGTTGAGCTTTCTTTGTAACAATGTTTTGGTCTGAGGTACATGTTATAAAGTGACTTTTAACTATTAATATTTAGCTTGTGCACACAGCATTTTAAGAAATCACAATTTTAATGACATGGTAGTTTTAGAACGTGAAAACCTTTAGACTGCATTAATTGACTGACTTTTTGAGCTTGAATATAAATTAGAACTGTGACTATACATGTGCTAGGAAAGAAATTATACACACAAAACGTGCCAATTTTGTGTTCATTTCAGTACACTATCTCTTGCTGTGGTGCACTTAGGAACCTATTTCTCTCTCTTTTTTCAGTTTCATGCTCTTCTCTGATTACAGCATGGTGGATTTGTTTAAATAATTTCCGATGGCCATAGGACAACAATTTATATAAACACTTGGAATGATTAGAACATTTATTTTCCCCCAATCCCATCCAGAATTTCCAAATCTCTGAAAGTATCAAATTTTGTTTCATTGAACTTAAGTTAGGAATGTTTCTACCTTTTATATTACTTAGTATGTTTGTACATATTTATGTATGTATACATGTTTATATACGTATACATTGCTTGCCTCCAAAAATATTCTTGGAGGATTTTCTGTAGTTCTTTTGCTGATAATTCAGATTTGTTTTCTGTTTCTTTTCATTTAGTTTTAATCCTAACCCTTTGCAAAGACACACATTCTGGACCATCATAATAGGAGGGACCTTCACGTGGACCGGCATCTATGGTGTCAACCAATGCCAAGTGCAGAGATATATTTCCTGTAAAAGCAGATTCCACGCAAAAATGTAAGCCAAACTATGGTATATGGATCTTTAATAACCATCAGTTATCTTTATGGAGACTCTTTCATAAATCAAGTTTTGCTCAGGTTTAAGTCTTTTGTATCATGAAATTCCAAGAGATAAATGGTATACTTACTTACAAGTATTACTTACTTACAAGGATCAAGTAGCACTGTACGTTTCAAATCAGATATTGAAAATATTTATATGAATTATTAAGTAAAATAAATATTATCAAATTAATAGGCATTTATTATGCTTCTGTTTGTATAAGGAACTATGGGGAATAAAAAATTATAAATATAAGGCACTTATTATGAAGAAACTTAACAACAAATTAGGAAAATATATGCAGGTGAAATAACACTAGGGAGGTATAACAATTCCATGAAACAATATAACAAGAGAGGAAGTGTTCCAGAGCATTATATTGCCAGATGCACTGGTGTATTTTATTTTCAGACACAGTCACGGGTTTATAACCCTGCTCTTAATACTTGCTACTTGAGCAATCCTCCATGAGTTACTTAGTCTCTCTGAGCTTTAGTTTCTAAACTTGGAAAATGAGCTTAAGAAATATATATCTCATGGGAGGTATTACAAAATGTGTTTGTGTTTGGAACACACGTAATAGGGGTCCAATAAATATGAATTCCTTTTTCAACCTCAAATCATGGGATGTGAAGGCAGAGGATGAGTGAGAGATTCTTGTCCACCAGGAAAATTCAGAAGAATGGTCATATGTGGGCAGGTGGAAAAGAGTGGGAGGGCATTCTAGGTAAGCAGAGTGATTTGGACAAAGCATAGAGGTTGGAAGGACGACATGTTCAGGGAACTCTCAAGCCTGTCTTGGCTTGAGTAAAGAGTATGAACAGTGGCGGGTTCTTTCTCAAGAGGCCTCAGATCAGCTTGGTGACCACCACTCCTTGTGCTGATAAATAAGGCTGACTTGGCCCACATGCATTTAGGGGCTTAAAAACTCTAAATAGGTTAAGAGTAACAGGGTGTTTGGAGTAGGAGAAGGAGTGGCAATTCTATTTCTATTCAAAGGAGAACATGAAAATTTTGTGATATCACATGTCAGAGCTCAACATATTGAGAGTAAACCGGTTTTAGACATTATTTGTCTTTGTAAAATTCCACAATGAAAGATCTATATGAATATGAGTACAATAACTGGATATGGAATCCCCCAAAAGTGATCTTGAGAATTCTGGTATTTTAAGGAACTTGAAGGAATGTAATTTGTATATCCAGTAATCCACTGGACTTTGAATCTATTCTAGAGCTGATGCCTCTCCCAAAGTAATTGTGCACATGCTCTTCTGCTTCTTTGGGAATGTGAAACTCAAAAAACCCAATTTTATAACTAAAATAACAGCATTAGAGCTTTCTTAATAGGAAGAAATTTCCTTCTGAATAGCCCAATGGGTCTCCTTAACAAGGCAGACTCCCTGAGGTCAGGGGAACCATTTTCTCCTGCTTTCTAACACTGCCTCTGTGAGAAGAATGCATCCCAGCCACAAAGTGAAGACCTACTTACATTAACTGGCCAGGGACAATGTCAGATGTTGATAAGTGATGTATTTGAATAGTGTTCAAGTCAAATAAAACAATATGTTAAAGTATTAAACTCATATATAAGCAAGGGGGGTGTCTGAGCAGGAAAGTGTGTGGGCATATTTTCTGATGATTTGGAGATGAGATACAGTTACTTACACTATTTTTAGACAGTAACACAACGTACAGTAAATTTAGTCAACTCAAGGGAAAGGCTAGCAATCTGTTGTTTGGCAGCTTTTGCAGGGCGGGTCCTCTGGAAGCCGACTCTGAGATGGAGGTTAGCATGCTAGAGTCTATTACCGAATCACCAGCTATAGAAGAGAAGGAAAGGAAAGAAGCAGGATTGGGCAGAGGGAGAAATTAGACAGTAATGCATTCTCAACAGAGGCCTCAGCTGGGATGACTCTTCAGGCTTGTCCCAAGTTAGGATGAGGGACTGGGCCTTTAAATCTTTGATTCCAGAAGTCGTTAGATGCAGGCTGCCCCGGGGAAGGAGGCATGACTCTGGGGGTGGTACCGCTCTTCAGCCTAGGACGGCTCATCACTGTCTACTACAGCACCACTGGGGAAAAAATGGGGCCACTTTAGTGAGGGAAATGTTTACTATTCAGCTGATTATTAAGATGTAGTATTCAATGACATTAACACTAATAACATCAATAACTACCATTTAACAAGTGTTTATTACATGCCAAGCACTGTGCTATATGGTATATATTATTTCATTTAGTCTTAAAACTCTGTGAGGTAGGCATTGTTATCTGTAGGTGTAAATGAAGAAACTGAGGATGGGAGAGGCTAAATTACTTGCCCAGGCTCACATATGGTAGGTAGAGCCGGGATTTATGCTCAGGTCAGACTCCAGTGCCGTCACATGAAACTTTACACCCTATTGGAGCACACATCGTGTGTTATAATGCTGAACAATGTTTGGGAAGATACCTGTTCAAGGAATACAGGTTTGCCTTTCATACCTAATGGGTGGTATTGCAAACCATATTTAAACAAGTTTGATGAGTTGCTATGTAGATGCTAACAATGTTTAGCAGTTTATAATTGCATTACTTTTAAAAGGAAAATGAGTAATAGTTACTGCTCTGTTGACTATTAAAATATTTATTTCATGACCAGAAGCCTGGAAGTAGTATAATTAGATCACATGATAAGGCTAATAATGCTCATGGAACTCTGATCAGGAGGATATATTTGTTCAGTGGGAAAACTCCATCTATTCCAGGTATTTCCAAATACATTGTTGATTGACATCATAAACAGAAAGTTAGGCCAGAATAAAATAAGTAGCATTTTTGATAACCAAAAGATAATGTGTATTTATTGAGTATAATTGTGATGGTCTCTTCTGTTTCTGTAACAAGGTTCCTAGTCTTTGGGATGGAAATTACAATTGTCATTTGCTGGTTTGTTTTCATTTCTTTAGGTCCCTCTACATCAATCTTTTGGGACTCTGGGCAATCCTCATCTGCTCAGTGTTTTGTGGACTCACCCTATATTCTAGGTACCGTGATTGTGATCCTTGGACAACAGAGAAAGTGTCCGCACCAGACCAGGTTCAGTATCATGTCTTTCCTACACATGCATTAATGACATTCAGAAGGCTCATTAATTGGGAGGAAAGAGTGTTCATGTTCTTGGTGAGAAACAGCAAATGGGTACAATATAATCATCTTTAATTTCTATAAAGCATTTGGCAAAAATTTATTTTAGCAGATCCAGCAAGAATGAAGAATGCTGCATCCAAGATTAAAACATTGAAATACCTGGAAAACTTTAAGCCAAGTGTTAAATAGAAATAGCTCAAGGCTGGGAGTAGAAGGGTAAACACAGTTTAAAAAAAAAACTATACACAAACCATGGTACTGTAGAACATTTTGTGGGTATTGTTAGATTGCTCATTTATCAATAGTTACCTTCTGTTTTTTAACTGATAGAGAAACGGATCCAATATGTGAACATTTATTGAGTACCAACTACGTGATGAGATTCTGTGCCAAGAGCTTTGTGTCTTATCTCTTTTCATTCTCACAACCCTGCAATTCTAATTTTATAGATAAGGAAATGAATGAATCTCAGAGAGGTCACATAGCTAATAAATAAGAATAGCTGTGAGCACTCATCACATACTTACCATGGGCCAGGCACTATCATAGTGTTTCATATAAATTTCAACTTTTAATCCTCACAGCTACACTCTGAGGTGGGTGCTATGATTATCTCCCTTTCAGAGATGAGGAAACTGAAGCACAAAGAAGTTAGTAAAGCTAGTAAACCTGGAGCCAGGATTCAAACCCGGGCAGGCTGCCACCAGCGTCCTAACTTTGAACCTCTCTACCATATACCACCTTTCAGAAAGTGGAGCTAGAATTCAAACGCAGGACTGCCTGACGCCAAAGCCTGAGTTCTTGTTCTCAGAGTTCTTGCCAAAATTGTTTTCTAGGACTCACTTGTAAATCAAATGGGGACTCATTAGAATGAAGATAGGGTGAATTTTATGTTGGTGCATACGTATCACATATTCCCAGAAAAATACAGCTTTGCGGGATTAGAAAATGAGAGCATCCTTGAGCTGTGTATCTCAACCTTATCTTAACCCATGCCCTCCTGTTGATAAACTGATCCTTCCTATTAGGTCAGAGAATCCAAGAATCATGTTTACTCTGAAGATGGAGGCTCTCTTCCTTTAATTTTCTCTAATCAAGAATACTTTGTGATTTTTGTCAATCTTTATTGTCCGTAGTTTGTACCATGAAGACAATAGGGATTTAAAAAATGTTTCTAATAAACCTTTCCCTTATCCTGGGCGAAAAGAAAAATCCCTACAACTTCCTAACCTTGAGACTCCTTGTCATAGAATACATTCAGGGGTATTTTGCATACATGAACCTATCACTTAGAGGGTTTTAGATCTCGTTATAACACTAACAATGGAAATTACTTTTGTTTATGTATGGAATACTACTTGAAGTTAAACTTTTAAGAAATCTTGGGAAAATTGGGTCTTAATCTCATATAGAGAGAAGTGTTACTCTCTTTTTCTGTGAATAAAGAATTAGTAAGCTTTGGAAAAGATGGAGAAAGTATTCCTAAAACAATTCAACATGGACCCCTGCAATAGTGGAGGATGTTCTTCTGTATCCCATCAACAAACCATTGTGAAATGATAAGATAGGGCATGCCATCTACTCTGGACTATGGGAGAAGGAATCAATAATGTTTCAATGCAAACGAGAGGACATTTTTCTAGAAAATTATCCACTTAGGACTCTTTTGATTTAAAAATCAGTTTTGTCTAAAGACTGCCATGTAGCACAGTGCTGAAGTCATACGCCTTCCCATCCTTATTTAATATTTATCTTTAAAAAAGTAACTTATCAAAGAGGAAGTTGGTATCAGGAACTTTTTTTAAAAGAAGCAAGTTTCGGGAATTTACTGAGGTTACTCTCCACTGGTCACTATGCCTCATACCATACGCAGCTATTACATTTTTAGTCCCAGGCGGCAACGGAAGTTCACAAAGATAGCCTTGAGTCACGAAGTGAAGTTAAATTAAGTTACGTGAATGCTGCTTGCTTAAGCATAGAGGTCTGAAAATATTTCCTTTAAATTGATTTTTTATTCCAAAGAATGAAAACAGCTACCTTTTTATCGAGCATGTACTCTATTCTATAGACTATATAAGAGCTTTACATAGATTATCTAATTTAACTTTTATAGCAATTCTACGAGGTTAGTATTATTACCCCTGTTTTACAGATGGGGAAATTGAGGCTCAGAGAAATTAAGTAACAAGAGCCACATCTGTCGGAATCCAGAGTCTTCACCTTTAACTACTGTGCTATTCTTTTCTTTAAATGTTAGCAGTTAAAGAGTTTAATTTGAGGTATTTGGAAATTTCATTTATGTGGAATAGCTTCCTTTAGTTCTTGAAGAACACAAGATAAATGAGGCATTAATTAATTTTATTCAATAGCACATAATACTCAGGAGTAAATTTTGGAATTTTCCAGCTCATGCCTTATTTGGTACTAGACATTCTGCAAGATTATCCGGGACTTCCTGGACTTTTTGTGGCCTGTGTTTACAGTGGAACATTAAGGTATGAACTCTGACTCTAATAATACATGGTTTTCCTATTGGGATCTTTCTTTTGTTATGGGATATTTTGGGGAATAAAGATGAATTCTGGACATGGGCACAAATGGCCCAATGTAAACAATCTACTCCATGTATCGTCTCTGTCGGTCTGACTCTTATCTCTATGGGCTAGCAGTCTGTTATCATCAGTCTTCACTTTTAACTTGGTCCCTACTATCTAATACACTATCACATACCCTGTAGGGTCACAATATTGATGATCAGTTGATGGTAGCTTTCACTGTTTCTCAAAAATGGGTACCTACAGTCTTGGTTTAAAATGTACATGTGGCTAAAGCATGGTCAAATGGAAAATTAGAACTAAAATCTCCTATTTAGATGCTGAATAATATACAGTGTCCAAAGAATCTTGTTTTGTGTTTCAACTTATTCATTGCACTTCCTGTGTTTGCTCCAGGGAATTCTTATTATTAATATGTACATCATATGTTAGTGAGGATCCATGAAATTAATATTATTGACATTTATGGCATATGTTAGTGAGGACTTATGACAGTCCTTTCTATGTACAAAGAAAAATATGTTTTAAAGTTGTTATATAATAATACTGCATAATCTATGTAGATTCTTTCCATAGATACTGAGGATTAATTGCAAAATGGAAGCAACGATAAATTATCCTGTCTGACTACTAAGTTTATGAATGTTGCCTGAATTATTCTTGGATGATAACTGCTTCCAGAAAGAGGATGCTGTGATCATTAAAAATAATATAATAGAAATCTGGTTATATTTAAGAAGTAACAATTTGTTTTCCCCTTTCTCATTCCTGCTTAAAGTATTATTAAAGTTAAAATATTATAAATCAAATATTTTATTTTCCCTTACAGCACAGTGTCCTCCAGTATTAATGCCTTAGCAGCAGTAACTGTGGAAGATCTAGTCAAACGTCGTTTCAGATCGCTCTCAGAAAGATCTCTCTCTTGGATTTCCCAAGGACTGAGTAAGTTTCCATTTTTGCAATTCCATTTTAGCTCTGGGAAATGATTTTTAGAGATACCAGAAATTCTTTTCCATAGAAGATATAGAGTAAGAACCTCTCAGTTTGAATGTATATACATATATGCATGCCTATGGCTTAATGCACTCATGGCCAGATTTGCAATCAAGATTTGAGAGACACGTCAAACAATTGGTTGTCAGGGACCACAAAGAACAGTTTCCAGGGGTCCTATTTGGCTGCCCTTCTTTCCTACCTTCTTCCTATCCCAAATCTATGTTAAAATCCTTAGCCACAGAAAAAAATTCAACTCTTTTCCTTTTCAACTTTAGGCCACAGTTTTAAGAAATATCCTTAGTTTGGAACCAAGAACCACACTTTTTCAATATGACCTAAGAAAGTGCTGTCAGTTTAAGGTGCATAGTCTGTGTGTATGAATTGAAGATAAAAGAACAGCGTTATGATATTTGACCCAGCTTGATTGTCAGTTCTGTCTGCACACGTAGACTGTCCCGGGGGTGGTCTATAAAATTGTGCAAGGAATGCTCAACTTCTATTCTTAGATTATAGAACCTTATTTGGGGTTAAATATCAGCTTGAATGGGAAGGTTTAAAGGCCTCTAGTTCCCAGATGTCCCAAATGTAATATCTGACTCAAAAAATTCTGGCTGGTATACTTCATTCTTCATTTTGGCATCTTGGATATATGTGTTTTAGAATGAATAGAAAATTTTTTTTTAAAAAAGAATCTTTAACTTCAACGCAATAACACTAATAGACTGTCAAAGAAATAGTAAATAATACTCTGTTTTGAGCCATAATTCTATATATAATTGCCGGGACTATTGCCTGGAATAAGTACTTAATTTATATTCTTCATTGTCCCCTAAATTTAAATAGCATTGCATTATTTTACCTGGTTTTAATCCTGGAGCATAATTTCAGAATGATACAATGCTTCCTAAAGAATATTTAGACTGGCTCATTATGGGATTAATGAAGCTGGGTGGTTTAGTAGAATGAATAGAAGCTTTTGAAGCCAGATAAGCCCAATCTTGCTTCATCAGTTTACTAGCTGTTGTATTTGAGAAAACCCAATAACTCATTTGAGCCTCTGTTTCTCTATATGGAAAATGGGAACAAAAAATATTCACCTTTCAAGGGTACTATGAAGTTTAGAGATAATGTAACTTAAACAAGAGGCACTAGCTGGTGCTCAAGGAATGATGCTACTCATGATTAATAAATCAGCTCTGCTAGTGTAGATGAGGTTTTCATTCGTTTTGAAGGGTTATATAAAATCATTATCTTGAGATATGTACAGTAAGGACTTCAGAGAAAAGAACATGGCAGATGATTTGAATGTGTTTCCTATAACTTTGAATAGCAAAAACCACAGTGGTGACCATTCAGGAGCTATCAAATGCAGAAGAATCAAGCTAAATATGTTGGAAAGGGCCGGCCCCGTGGCTTAGCGGTTAAGTCGCGCGCTCTGCTGCTGGCGGCCCAGGTTTGGATCCTGGGCGCGCACCAACGTACCGCTTCTCCGGCCATGCTGAGGCTGCGTCCCACATACAGCAACTAGAAGGATGTGCAGCTATGACATGCAACTATCTACTGGGGCTTTGGGGGGAAAAATAAATAAATAAAATTATAAAATAAATAAATAAATATGTTGGAAATACTGTGGATATTAGGATTCAGAGGCACAAAAAATCATCAAGAGCTCTTTTCAAAAAGTGAATGTAAGGTTTTCCATTCAGGTGCAATAAGATTATTTACCCAATATACTTAACAAAGGTGTGAGTGTATAGGAGTAAGAAAATATAAGAAATACACTAATTTTATGATGAGAAAATTTCTCATTCGTTTTTTCTATTCTTTGAGTTTTATGTGTGGGAAATTATATTGACTGATTTCAGGTGATTTTTGCTGAATAGAAGTCTTTGAAAATAAATTTTTTTGGGGGGGTAGTTTTTCTATAATTTAAAAAGTAAAACATGTACTTGGAGAAAATCTGGAAAACACTGAAAGCCAAAAGAGAAAAGAAAAATCCTGTCATCTGACCACCACTGGTGGCTTGAGGATTTCTATAAAGATGTTTTGGGAAAACAATTTAGTAGAAGGGGAAATATAACACTTGTCTTGGAGCTACCTTTCTTTGCTAGTTTAACAGAAAAGGCTTGAGGGTGTTGATGGAGATTATGAGAGGGTTAAATGTCCTAAACCAGCCCTTGGTGTGGATTGCCACTTCCCAGGAGAAATGAACACTTAAAGTCAGAAGACTCTAATTTCTGATATTTATTACTCCCCTCCCCCATCATGCTGTGCTGAGCGGAGCTGAATTGTGTCCTATTTTTGGCAAACTGAAAACAGAGACTTGAGCCTTCCTTTATAAACAAATGTTTATGATGGGTTAGATTAATAGCACAATAGTTCTTAGCTTTAAAATCCCTGCAGTTAATTCTAGGGATTCTTTACTTATATAACCTAATGTTAGGTCATTAATCATTGTGTCATTAATCCTGGGACACAATATCAGGGTTTTCTTTTCTCTTTGCACACTGCTGATCCTGTAGGAAAATACCCATTTCCTTTTTTTTGCTGGCTCTGATGTATGTGGCCATTCTTCACCACAGTCATATTACTCATTTTGAATCAAAGGTGTGGTAGCTTGTTCTATTGAGAATTCTAATCCTCTGGGTCTGGATTTTCCTCTGGCTTTTACATTGTCTATCTAGGCTTGCTGTTTGGAGCCCTGTGTATTGGAATGGCTGGAGTGGCATCACTAATGGGAACTTTGTTGCAGGTAAGAGCTGACCCTCGAAGGTTTGAGTCATAATCACTACATTTTTCTTTTTCTTTTTAAAGTTTATGAGATCATCCTTCCAGACTTCTTTATATATATATATATATATATATATATATATATATATATATATATATACACACATAGATATATCAAGGAACAGAGATGACTAAATTCTTTAAAAAATTTTTTTAAATTAAACTTTCTATTTTGAGATAGTTGTAGATTTACGTGCAATTGTAAGAAATAATAGAGATATCATATACCCTTTACCCTTCAATAGTAACATCTTGCAAAACAATAGTACAATATCACAACCAGGATATTGACATTTATACAGTCAAGATGTGGAACATTTCCCTCACAAGGATCCCTCATATTGCCTTTTTATAGCCATTCCCACTTCCCTCCTGCCCCTACTCCCTCCTTAACCCCTGACAACCACTAATTTGTTCTCCATTTCGATAATTTTGTCATGTCAAAAATGTTATATAAATGGAATTATATAGTATGTATCCTTTTGAGATTGGCTTTTCTCACTCAGCATAATTCTCTGGAATTCATCCAGGTTGTTGCGTGTGTCAGTAGTTGGTTCCTTTTTATTGCTGTATAGTATTCCCTGGTGTGGATGTACTACAGTTTGTTTAACCACTCGTCTGTTGAAAGTACATCTGGGTTGTTTCCAATTTGGTGCTATTAGGAATAAATCTGCTACAAACATTTGTATACAGGTTTTGTGGGAACATAAGTGTTTATTTTTCTGGAACAAATGCCCAAGAGTGCGATCACTGAGTGGTAGTTGCATATTTACTTTTTAAAGAAGCTGACAAACAATTTTTCAGAGTGATTGCACCATATTTACACTACTAGCGTGTATGAATGGTCCAGTTTTTTCACATCCTTTCCAGTATCTAGTAATGTCACTATTTTTTTTTTTAGCCATTTTGATAGGTGTATACTGGATCTCATTGTGGTTTTAATTTACATTTCCCTAATGGCTAATGATCAACATTTTTTTTGGTATTTACCATCTGTATATCTTTTTCTGTAAAATGTTGCTTCATGTCTTTTGCCCATGTTCTAAATGAATTGTTTGCCTTTTTACTGTTGAGTTTTGAGAGTTCTTTATATATTCTAGATAATAGCCCTTTGCCAGACATATGGTTTGCAAATATTTTCTCACTCTGTAGCTTGTTTTTTCACCCTCTTAAGTCTTTTACAAAGCAAAAGTTCTTAATTTTGATGAAGTCCAATTTGTTAAGTTGTTTTTCTATGGATTGTGCTTTTGATATGAAGTCTAAGAACTCTTCGCCTAGCCCTAGATCTTGAAGATTTTCTCCTATGTTTCTTTTCTAAAAGTTTCAGAGTTTTACTTTTTGTATTTATGTCCATAATCCATTTAGAGTTAATATTTGTGTAAAGTAGAGACTTAAGTTGACATTTTTTTCCCTTCTTCCCATTTTTTGCCCCAGCACCATTTGTTGAAAAGGCTATCTTTCTTCCATTGAATTGCCTTTGCAGCTTTGTCAAAAGTCAGTTGGGCATATTTGTGTGAGTCTGTTTCTGGTTTCTATATTCTTTTCCATTGATCTATGCATCCATCCCTCTGCCAATACCACAGTCTTGATTACTGTAGATTTATAATAAGTCTTGAAATCAGGTAGACTGAGTCCTTCCACTTTATTTTTATTTTTCAAAATTGTTTTAGACATTCTAGTTCCTTTTCCTTTCCATATAAAGTTTAGAATAATCTTCTCTATATCTAAAAATAATCTTTCTTAGATTTTGATAGGATTACATTAAACCTGTGTATCAATTTGGAGAGAATTGATATCTTTACTATATTGAATCTTTTAATCCATGAACATAGGATGTCTCTCCATTTATTTAGATCTTCTCTGATTTTTTATCACCATTATAATTTTCATTATACAAATATTCTATATATTTTGTTAGATTACATGTATTTCATTTTTTTGAGCATTTGTAAATGGTATTATATTTTTAATGTTGATGCCCATGCCCATGTGTTTGTTAATATATAGACATACAAAATATTTTTGTATATTTATCTTATATCCTGTGACTTTGCTGAATTCACTTATTGGTTGGGATTTTCTACAAAGAATAGCATGTCTCCGTCAAATAGGAACAGCTTTATTTCTTCCTTTCCAATCTGTATGTATACCTTTTATTTTCTTATTGCACTGGCTTCAACTTCCATATCATGTTGAATAAGAGTGGTGAGAGTGGACATCCTTGTCTTTTTCCCCAATCTGAGTAGGGAAAGCATTCAGTCTTTCACCCTTAAGTATAATGTTAGCTGTAATTTTTTTGTAGATGCCTTTTACCAAGTTGAGAAAATTTCCTTCTATTCCTATTTTTCTGAGAGTTTTTATTATGAATGAGTGTTAAATTTTGTCAAATAATTTTTCTGCATTGATTGATATAACTATATGTCAATGCAAAATAACCAATAACCATTCTATAGATAAGAGAGGTAGGTGAGTTTTACTTGAGCCAGAGTGAGGATTATAACCCAGGAAGGCCTTTTCCAGAAAGGAAGAAAGCATTCCAGAAAAGCATGGTTTTCAGAACAGTCTTATGCCTTTTTAGACGAAGAACATACATTAAACATGCCCAGGACACATGTTTGTCAAAATTTCGAAGAGGTATGCAGTTGCAAATTAACAGGTCAGCATGATCCTGATGTTGGCAAAGGGTGTTACCAATAGGGCATAGGAGGGGAAGTATGTATTCTTATCTTAAGAGAATGCATTCCTTATTTTAATGCTTAAAGCAGATGTACAATGTATGTTTGATAGGCCGTTAAGTCAGGCTTCTTTAGTTCAAGCCATTCAGGTTCAGTTTTAAACCTGAATGGTTACCTTATATACCTCAATATGTGAAAATCTCTTTCCAATGTGATATTCTTCTTTAACCTGTTGACATGGTGGATTATATTGATTGATTTTCAAATGTTGAACTAGACTTGCATACCTGGAATAAACTTCATTTGGTCATGGTGTAATTTTTATATGTTGCTGAATTCTATTTGCTAATATTTTGTTAGGGATTTCAGCATCTATATTCATGAAAGTAGTTTTTTTTTTGGCATCAGGGTCATACTAGCTTCATAAAATAAATTAGGAAGAATTCTCTCCTATTTTCTGGAAGAGATTGTATAAAATTGGTGTTAATTATTCTTTAAATGTTTAGTAGAATTCTGTAGTGAAAGCATCTAGGCCTGGACATTTCTTTTTTGGGAGTTTTAAAATTATGAATTCAATTTCCTTAATAGTTATAGGGCTATTTCAATTATCTTTTTCATATTGGGTGAATTGTAGTAGTCTGTGTTTTCAAAGAATTGGTCCATTTCATCTAAGTTGTCAAATTTATGTGTGTGGAGTTGTTCATTCCATTGTTATTCTTTTTATGTCTGCAGGGTCTGTAGTGATAACCCTGTTTCATTCCTAATGTTGATAATTTTGTCTTTTCTCTCTTTTTTTCATTCTTGCCAGAGGTTTGTCAATTTCATTGATATTTTCAAATAACTAGCTCCTTGTTTCATTGATTTTCTGTATTGTTTTTCTGTTTTCAATCATTGATTTTTGCTCTTATCTTTATTATTTTCTTCCTTCTGCTTGCCTTGGGTTTATTTTGCTCTTCTTAAACTAGAACCTTAGATTACTGATTTGAAACTTGTACTCATTTATAATGTGTGCACTTATTGCTAAAAATTTCTCTATTAGCGCTGGTTTTGCTGTGTCCCACGATGTTTTGTATTTTCTTTTTCACTTGTATTTTTAAATTTCCTTTGAGATGTCATTTTGACCCATGGATTATTTAAAAGTATGTTACTTAGTTTCCAATTGTTTGGAGATTTTTCGGTTTTCTTTCTGCTATTGATTTCTAGTTTTGTTTCAGTGTGGTCAGAGAACACATTCTGTATGATTTTAATTCTTTTAAATTTGTTGAAGTCTGTTTTATGGCCCAGGATATGATATTGTGGTATATGTTCCATGGACACTTGAAAAGAATGTATACTCTGCTGTTGTTAGGTGGAGTGTTCTATAAGTATCAGTTAGATCCTTCTTGTTGATGGTGTCATTGAGATCTTCTATATCCTTGCTGATTTTCTGTTTAGTTGTTTTATCAATTGTTGAGAAAGGGGTGGTGAATTCTCAACTATAATTGTGTATTTGTCTATTTTCCTTTTAGTTCTATCAGTTTTCACTGCATGTATTTTGCAACTCTTGTTTTGGTGCACATACATTTAGGATTTCTATGTCTTGAATTAACTCCTTTATCATTATATGGTGTCCCTCTGATAATTTTCTTTGCTCTGAAGTCTAATTTGTCTGATATTAAAATAGTTACTCCTGCCTTTCTTTGGTTAATTGTTGCATAATATATATTTTTTCATCATTTTACTTTGAACTTGCCTATATCATTATATTTGGAATAAGTTTTTTGTAGACAGCACATAGTTGGGTCATGTTTTAAAATCCATTCTGCCAATCTCTGTCATTTTATTGGTGTAGTTAGACCATTTATATTGGATGTAATTATTGGTTTTTTTAGGGCTTAGGTCTGCTGTTTTTTGCTTTCTGTTCATTTTTTCTGTTTTCTTTTCTCCCCCTACCTCCCTGTGGGTTACTTGAACGTTGTTTATAATTCCATTTTGATTTATCTATGTTGTTTTGAGTTTGTCTTGTTGTATAACTTTTTTTTGCGGTTGCTTTAGGTATTACATTGTATATATATAACTTATCACAGTCTATTTGTTTTGTAATTTTACCAATTCAAGCATAAAAGCCATACCTCCCTTTATGTCCCTTTACACTATCTTGTTTATAATATAGTTGTGTTAATATTTACTCTATATACATTTATAATTACATCAGACAATGTTATTTGTGCCAACAATCAAACATAATTTAGAAAACTCAAGAGGAGAAGGAAAGACTATTATATTTACCTATATTTTTGCTTATTGTGTTCTTCCTTCCTGATGTCCCAAGGTTCTTTCTTTTTATCATTTCATTTCTGGTTAGAAAACTTCATTTAGCCATTATTTTAGGACAAGTCTGCTGGCAACAAATTCTGTTAGTTTCCCTTCCTCTGAGAATGCATTGATTTCGCCTTTTTCCCAAACGACATTTTTGCTGGGTGTAGGATTCTGGGTTGACAGTTCTTTTTTTCCATCACTTGAAAAATGTTGTGCCACTGTCTTCTGGCCTCCATTATTTCTGGTGAGAAATCTGCTGCCATTCTAATTGTTTCCCCCTACCTATGAGATGTCATTTTTCTCTGGCTGCTTTCAGGATTTTTTTTTTTTGTCTTTAGTTTTCATTTTAATTATGATGTGTCTTGGCATGTATTTCTTTGGGTTTATCCTGTTTAGAGTTTGCCAGCTTCTTGAATCTGTAGGTTTATGTATCTCACCAAATTTGTGAACTTCAGACATTACTTCCTTCAGTACTTTTCAGCTCCATTCTCTTTCTCTTCTCTGGTAGGACTCTGATGACATGAATGCTGGTTTTTTTTTGTCATAGTCCCACAGATCCTGGAGATTTGTTTCATTTTTTTTTTTAGTCTGTTTCTCTCTGTTGTTCAGATTGTGTAATTTCAGTTGGTGTATCTTCCAGTCCACTGGTTCTTTCCTCTGTCCCTTCCATTCTGCTGTTAAATCTATCCATTGTGATTTTTTACTTCAGTTATTATAGTTTTCAGTTCTATAATTTCCATTTGGTTCTTCTTTATATCTTCTGTGTTTTTGCTGAGACTTTTTTTTTTGCTAAGGCCTTCTATTTCTTCATTTGTTTCAAATGTGTTCTAATTGTTGAAGAGGTTTTATTGTGGTTGCTTTAAAATTTTGTGAAATAATTCTAACATCTTTATCACATCTGTATTAGCATCTATTGCTTGTCTTTTTACGTTCAGTTTCAGATCTTTCTAGTCCCTGCTATGAAAAGTGAATTCAGTTGAAACATAGACATTTTCATTTTATGTGATGAAACTCTAGCTCTTACTTACACCTCTGTTTTAGTTTGCTTTCTCTGATACCACTTCAACAGGGTAAGGGAGGGTGCTGCCTCCTTACTGCAAGGTGGAAGTAGACGTCCAGGTTCTGCGCTTGGCCCTTATCGACACCCAAGGTAGCAGCTTCTTGTTTTGCTGGTGACCGTGGTGGAGGCAGTCTTGTTACTGCTGGGCAGTGGTAAGAATCCTGATTCTCCACTAGATGTCCTATGACATCCCAATCCTGCAGGGAGGGAAAGAGGTGCCTTGTTATAGGCTGGCAGGGATAGAATCTAGGCTCCCTACTTGGCATTCATTGGCATATGGTTTGAGGGGACAGTTTATTCCATGGCTGGAATTGAGCAGTTATCTTCTAAAAGTTTTCTGTCTTGCTCAGTTGTTCCTTTTCTGGTCCTAGAGAGAACAGGCTTTTGTTGGGGCTTTTTTTGCCTGCACCTGTTGTCAATTCTAGGTTGCCAGCTTCTTCAACTCTAAGACTGGGATATGTGGGACAAAAAGAAACTCAGAGAACTCATCACTGTGTCATTCTTAAGGTCCCCAAATCCCTAGCCACTCTGCCCATCTGCCTTCTTCTCTCCATATTCATATTTTTTCTTATGTTTGTTTTCTATGTAATGTCCAGGATTTTTAGATTTTTGTTGTTTTTTTGTGTGTGTGTGTGAGGAAGATCAGCCCTGAGCTAACATCCATACCAAGCCTCCTGTTTTTTTGCTTGGGAAGACTGGCCCTGAGCTAACATCCATGCCCATCTTCCTCCACTTTATGTGGGACGCCGCCACAGCATGGCCTGACACACAGTGCATTGGTGCGGACCCTGGATCCAAACTCAGGCCGCCAGCAGCAGAGTGCACGCACTTAACCGCTATGCTACGGGGCCGGCCTCCCAGGATTTTTAGTTTTATTGGCAGGAGGAATAGGGAAAAGTACATCTACTCCATTTTCCCAGAAGTGGAAATACCTGGGTTTGGTGGGGTTTTTTCCTCACTGTTTTTAGCATTCAGGCTTCAGAATAGACTTTTCTCCCTGTCTGGAGAACCCTTCAACTATCTAAGTCTTATTTATTATTTAAGTTTCAACTTAAATATTATTATTCAAAAAGACTTTCTGTTCCCTGGATAAGTTTGAGTTCATCTTTGCCAAATATTCCCAGAGCACCTTGTATTGCTCTTATCATCCCCATTATCATACAGTTATTAATTTAATGTCTGCATTACTAAATGGTTTGTAATTCCATAAAGGTGAGGGTTATGACATTGTTGTTCATCACTGTACCAAATATCTGGTGCCTACTGCAGTGCTCAGGACAAAGTAGGCATTTTACAAATTCAGGTTGAATGTACCTATTTATGGTTGGTTCTTGAATATTGACTTATCTGATCACTCCAAGTGCTCCCTGAAACTTCCTTGGCCACCTGGACTCCTCCTCTGGGACTCCTGGAGTTCCTCATGATCCAGAAACTTGAAGGATAATGCTGGGCAAAGCAAATTCTCCAGGTTCATGCTTCAGACCTAAGGCTTGGGTCCATTCTGGGTGGTTGTTGCTTTGGGCATACCAGTTAACATAGTTTTATCTCATCCTGATTATAAAAATGAATGAATTAGGTTCAGAAGCTCCAAGCTTATCTAGCACACCTAAGCCATAACCAGTAAAACTCCTCTGAATGTGCTTTCCTCCATAATCTGAATAATTCCTTATAGCTCTTATTGTGGTTGATTCCCCTTTTTTTCTTATGTTGACTCTGGCCTGAGGATATACAGTGAGATGTTCTAGGAGAGTCATCATAGCTCCAAGCCGGTTCTTCCTTGCTTCATCTCTAACCCAGGTCTTACTTCCTGAGACAGGTCTTTTTTAGGGTATATTCCTTATATTTCCAAAACTGGATCATAGGTCACAATATAACAGTCTGCTTCATGGGCCATGTGACTTCTTTCACATTTTACACTGAGAGACTTCATCTCCCTTCCTACTGGACTCTGGTTCAAGAGAAGTTGTGAAATGACTCCTTAGGATCATATCCCAAGTCCATATCCTCCTCAAACACTAGTTCTCCTCTATTGTTGGTACCCACACTCCTTTCCCTAGTTCACAAGGTAGGCTTCCCCACGCACCTCCACCAACGACTACAGTCTATACCCTCTAAAGTTTTTCCTGAATTAATATTTTTTCTTTGATTCATTCATTCTGTTCTATCAGGCCCCTTTGCTCTGTGGACAAACCAGTGTGTCCCTGATCCTTCTTTTATGGTTCTGCTCACTCTCAAAAATTAGCCATTTAATTATTGAGAACAGATATCTCTTGGAAGTTTCAGCTATTTGCATTTCTCTGTTCTTTACATTGTAAATTTTTTTCACTATTGTGATTTTGGCATCTATACATCAAAGCAAAGGTTGCGATTAGCCAATTAGGTTTTGAATCTCTACATGATTCAACCAATCTTTTTTTTTAAATCATGTATTTCATTCTAGTTCCATCCTTAGGGAACCAAGGAAAGCATCAGGTTACATTACTATCTCTGATCGCTTAGCAGTACTTATCCACAATCTTGATTTGCAGAGGATTTTGAGACTGTCAAAGGACTGACGTGATTGATTACTAACGTGTGCAAGACCAAGGCCAGGAGGAGTGATGTCCTTCTTGTCTTATGCATTCATATAGATGCTCCCATTGTCCATGATTCTCTACCTTCTTTACATTTTGCTTCCTTTATTGAGGGTACCTGGATGAACAGATGGATACTTGAGACTGAGAAGCAGAAGCTTCCAACTTCTGATTACCCCTTTGCCAATGACAAGGCTGCCATGATTTTCAGGAGGAGGCTGAGTACTTTAGATCCTCTTCCTGATGAAATTACTTTGAAACATTTTTACCTTGGGTTTGAGACTGCTAATTGCTGACTTTTTATTATTTTCATAGGCATCACTCAGCATATTTGGCATGGTCAGTGGACCACTTCTGGGCCTGTTTGCTTTGGGCATTTTGGTTCCTTTTGCCAACTCAATTGTAAGTACACTCAACTGTAAGTATAAAGAATGAATATGTGTAAGGCTTTCTTTCCTAAATACAATTTTTTCTCAATTGTAAAGATGAGGTACCTTTGATATCTGTCATTAGTGACTTGTCTCAATGACTTTAATTACTCATATTGACTTTGCTGGGGTGTACAATGAAGTATTGTGCACTAAGACTCTGCATGTGTGAAGCTAAATGGAAACTGCCAGAATGATATATATTATATTATATACAATTATATATTATATATAATTATATTCTATATTGAAAATAGAGTATTATAGAACATAACTAAAGGATATATATTGTGAAATAATATATATTATGATATGTGATATATATTATGGGTATTATATAACTGAACGAACAACACTTTTTGTGCATTTATCTTTCTGCCATTCTTGAAAATTAACCACTAGGATTTAAAGAAGGAGATCAACAGGCTTAGATATGAAAGATTTAAGGGCAGTAGAGCTGAGGATACCTGTGAATAGCCAGAGTACAGTAAAGAGAAGTGATAAGATAAGATCTTTACCATCTGGGCCAGAAACTTTTTGCTCCTGGTATTTAAAGCTGTAGCTCCACTAACAGATTCTAGCCCCAGATGGGTGATCATAATGGGGAATAATATCCAGAAACAGGTAATATCTCTGTTCTTCTGCATAGACATATTTGTGCTTCAAAGTACTAAATTTTGTTTGGAATAAATGAAATCAAAATTATTTCTCTGAAACCCCAGTGGTTCAGTCCTTCTGTGAGTTGAAGTTCAAGAAAAACTGATAATGTATGTACAGTTGTTTCAGACAGATATAGAATAACTACAGAACTATGACTTTACATTTAGATTAAAATGCCATTCTTTACATTCAAATTCCATTTGCCTCATAAGGCAATAGGAATTGGTAAGGTAGATACTAATAAGGGCTGTTATTGTTGTTATTGTTATTAATAATAATTCACAATGAAGTGTCACATGAAAAGCTAGTTGGGTAGAAATTGACAATGAAAGAGAGTAGTTTGTGTCCACCTCAGAATGTTGAAGCTTTAATTAGACTCGGCATTATGAAATGCATGGTGGTTTGTTGAGTGTCTGAAACGTTAAAAAAAAGACTGACTTTTGGTTTTTGACATTTATTGCCACTGTGAGTTGCCTCCAGAAAACCTGTGGCTGACTAGGTCCAACACGTCCTTTTTCAGGGGAAGTGGGATACTGTTGTGCCTATCATAAGAAGTACCTCTTTTTACTATATTCATGTTTTTCACCAGCAGAATGTCTATCCTTACCTTGGAGTGGACTTCCTCTCTCCATCTCTCCCTCACTCCCTCCCTTCCTCCCTCTTTCCTTCCCTTCTTCCCTTCCTTTACTTCTCTTCCTCCCTTCCTCTCATTCATTCATTCATTGAATATTTATGGGCTGAGCACTATC
This sequence comes from Ceratotherium simum simum, assembly GCF_057802395.1. Classification (NCBI taxonomy): domain Eukaryota; kingdom Metazoa; phylum Chordata; class Mammalia; order Perissodactyla; family Rhinocerotidae; genus Ceratotherium; species Ceratotherium simum. Next base: position 22,165,941 of record NC_141924.1, read on the forward strand.
CTGGGAGTAGGGAGCACTGAATATTTCTGCCCTCGTGGGTTTTATAATTTTGTGGATCCTTGATCAATCCATGTACATTGTGGAGAGTAGGCAAGTCTGGCCTGTCAATAGCTGGCCAGACCTACTATTTCAACCTCATATTATTCAAAAACATTTATTGCATGACTGCTATATCTCTAGCACTGTGGTGAGTACTGGGGCTTCAAAAATAAAGAAACCTAATTCTGCTCTGAAGGGTTCATGGCTTAGCGAAAGAGCTCACAGTCCTTGTCCCCAACATAAATCCTCTGATCTGGTCAGCAGCCTTCTCATTCTCCCATCAACATACCATTCTTTTTTTCTGCCCTATGATTTTGCTTATGTTTTTCCCCTTACTTCACATATTCTCACCTGTCCTCTCTATGTGGAACCTGAGGCACAGGCTGCCCTGTCTGATCATTATTCTTGAAGGAAGGGGGGAAATTTCACAACAAGAGCTTCCCAGCTCAGGGTTTGCTTTTGTGTCTATCATTTGAAACTAGGGCTTAAATCATTCAAGGGCCGGGAGAACGCCTGGATTACATGTGAAAAGCAGGAGTGGGGGACCCAAGTCTTCCAAAGATTGGGAAGCCAAATGTCTTCAAAGAGGACATCTCCACTTATCTCTGGAAATACTTGGTTTGGTTGTCTGCATCATGCAGTCATTTGTGAAAACTGCTTGCTGTTTTGCCCCTAATTACCATAAAGCACAATTACAATCATGCATGTTGCTAAGTATAGGAATAAACTCTGTGTATGCTTTCTTCTTCATAGTCTGTTGCTCATATGGCATGCCATTTGTTCACAGATTAAATGAAAAGAGAGGGAACAATTGGCCTGGAATTAACTACATGACTGTTGTAGTTATTTAGGTATGAAGAGACAAGGGGGCCAGAACAGACTGCTGGCCGTGGACACAGGGTGGAAGGAATGGAATTATGAGACACATGAAAAGAAAAATGGATAAGAATTGGTGATTGACTAGATAGGAATGTGAAAAAGGGAATGGGATTACAGAGTCCCCAGGGCTCTGGGCTGAAGGACTAGGGGCTCATGTGGCCTTTGACGGGAGGCAGGGATCTTGTAAGGGGGAATAGTTTTAGGAGGGAAGCAGGTAAGTTTGACTTGGGTTATATCGAGCTGACCCTTCTAATGTTAATTTCCATCTCAAAGCAAACTGTATTATTTTTCTTTTAAAAGCACTCTTGTTTTGCAGGGAGCACTTGCTGGTCTGCTGACTGGATTTGCTGTTTCTTTGTGGGTCGGAATTGGATCTCAGCTTTACCCTCCACTTCCTGAGAGAACTATGCCACTAAGCCTTGAAACTCATGGCTGTAACAGCACATACAATGGAACAAATTGGATGACAACCACAGAAATGCCATTGTCTACTAGTGCTTTTCAAGTACACAATGTTGAAAGGTGTTGAATTAAGTTTTATAATGTCATATTTTTAAAAAACGTATGTGACAGGTAGAGAACCCCTATTGCTTTTTGTCTTGCCTGCAGTGATGCAATTTTGCCTAATTCTGAAATGGGTAGAGCCCGTGTGGCTTTCTGGCTATAATATTTTGTTCAGAAATGGAAAAAATGCCATATTTCCTTAATTTTGGTAGAAACTTCTGCCTCACCTACAGATCTGGAGAAGACTTGAATAGTAACAACAACAAAAAATTCTGTTATGGGTAAATGCTACCAAATACCAGATCTAGTTAAATGAAAAATTGTCTTTGTCAACTGAACAACTTTTAAAATGAAAAGCACGATTATAAAAGCAACACTGCTTATATAGTATTTGAAGTATAGCCGTAATTATCTGCGTATGTTGGATAATTGCTGTTTGTTCAGTTTTAAAGATTCTAAATGTTGAGAGTGCTAGCCATGAGTTGCAGCCGTGATCTCCTTGCTAGAGTTTTCAGTATGCAGTACACTTTTGAGCTTCTGGATACTGACGTCATCTGATTTAATGAAATGATGCAGACCTGTCGGTAGATAAGTGCTTGATTGTATAGTGAGTGTGAGGGCAAGACTTTCTTTAGTGGATATATAAACGTTGTCTTAAAGCACAAACCTCATGGATGTGTTCAAGGAACGCAAAGATGAAGCCATTGCCTCCAAAGTATGACTTGCGTTCCAGCTTACCTGGAATGGAACCATTAGAGGATCATTCCCTTTGGGTCAAGACATGGTATCTGCCTCTTAAAATGGACACACTCCTTCGAGAAAGAACGTGACTGTTATTATTAGCAGTTCACATCCTGGACGGAATTCAGCTATGAGAGTGCTTGCCAGTGGGAGTTCAAGGCTGGTAAACTCTGGATGGGTAGAAAGAAAAGATAGTTCCAGAGCCTGAGGCCTATCTGGGGAGGTTTGACTAGGTATGGTGCTGTGGGGAGAGGAGCAAGGAAATGCAAGGAGCAGTCTGGACAAGCATGAAAGAACTAACGGAGGGGTCAGAAGTCGTTAGAGTCAGAAAGTGAGAAAAGATGAATGGAAGGGCACATGGGAGGATTTTCAGGATGTGCTTCTTGTTTCACAATTTTGCTTAGCATTTTTTTATGATTATGTAATTATCTGTCTTAATTTGAGTGTAAGGCAAAATAGTTATTTGGATTCCTGAAACAAAGAAATTATCTGAGATTTACCATGTACTTGGTACCTGGTACCATAATAATTACTTTTTAAAATCACTTTTATATGTTAGCTTATTTATAAAATAACTCGGCCAATACAAGAATTTTTGAGCGTGAACTATGTACTCAGCCCTGGGCTGGCCATTTATGTAATATCCATAGAAAATCGTTTCCACTTCACTGTGGTTCCTGCCTTCCAGGAAATTATAATCTAGCTGGAGAGAATGTGCTAATATACACGTTAACTCAGTAAGCACAGTAAGTCTAATAGCGAGCACATGGTAAATAGCTAATAAATACTTGATAAATATTTGTTAAAAGAATGAATATAAACAAAGTTGAAGTGGAAATTAGCATGAAGACTTCAGAGATGTTGTACTTCTTGAAGAATGCAGAGATTGGCTAGAGGGGAAAGGTCTGGAAAGTCATTCTTGCTTCAGAAAATGACCAGAAGGGAAATTGGACAAGAAAAGAAACAAACAATAAGTTGAGATAAATGGTATTCACAGGCTATCGTGGGAGCTGGGAGGAGGAAGAGCCTAACTCTTCCTGGGTGGGGTCAAGGGGAGCTTCTTGGAGGAGTATTGCATGAGCTAGAGTTGATCAGGTGAACAAGATTGGGCAGACGGGACAAAAGGAAGAGGAGTGTGTATTGCAGGATGGAGAAACAGCATATGTAAAGGCATGAAGGCCTGAAGCCACATGGTATCATCTTAGGAATCATACATAGTTCGGTATTGCTAGAGTACAAGAAGAGTGAATGTCACAGCTGAAGATGAAATAAGATACCCTTTGGTTGCCTGGAAACTGAGTTTCAATTACCCAGATTCAGTTTTTACTTTTTAAGTTCCCAATACTTGACAGGTATATATTGGTAGCTCATTGTGGTTTTCATTTGCATTTCTCTTATGATTAAGTTCAATACCTTTTTATATGTTTATTGGCCATTTGGATATTTACTTTTTTGTCTTTATTGAAATCTCTAGTCCATTTTTAAATGGATTCTCTGTCTTTTTCTTATTCATTTAAGAGTTATTGATATGCTCTAGATATAAGATATGTCTTGAAAACATTTTTCTCCCACTCTGTCTTTCTACTCTGTTAATGATACTTTTTGGTGGTCGGAATTTCTTAATTTTAATTAAGTTCAACTTGTCAGTCTTTTCCTATACGGTTAGTCTTTTGTGTGTCTGGTTAAGAAACCTTTGCATACCCTGAGGTCATAAAGATATTCCTCTAATTTTTCATTGAAAAGCTTTATTGTTAATCATTTCCATTTAGGAAATGTAATCCATTTTGGAATTGATTTCTGTAGGTGCTGTGATCAAGCTTCATTTTTTCCCATATGGATACTCAGCTAACCAAACACCATTTATTGAAAAAGACCCTCCTTTTGCCCTATTGCAATGCAGTGGCAACTTGGACATAAACCAAATGACTGTTTTCCTGTGGATCTGTTTCTCGATTCTCTATTCTGTTCTATTCTGTCTGTCTTTGGCCCAATAATACCACATTATCTTAATTTCAATAGCTCACCTCAGTGCATTTCCCTTCTTTCTGGGACCTTGGCCCCTCAAGTTCCAATTGTCATGATCTCTCTGGTGTCTTAAAGAAACCTGCCTTCCGGGGCCAGCCTGGTAGCATATTGGTTAAGTTCGCCCACTCAGCTTCGGTGGCCTGCAGTTTGCAGGGTCAGATCCCAGGCGTGGACCTACATACCGCCCATCAAACCATGCTGTGGCAGGCGTCCCACGTACAAAATAGAGGAAGATGGGCACGGATGTTAGCTCAGGGCCAATCTTCCTCAGCTAACATCTGTTGCCAATCTTCCTCACCAATAAAAAAAAAACCCCAAAACCTGCTTTCCCACATCCCCCAGTTTTTATATATTGTTCTTGGCAAGATGGTTGGTTTAAATCAAGCTACTCTATCAACGCTGAAAGTGGGATCCTAGAGCAATCGCTTTAGAAAGAGATCAGATCATGTTGCTCCTCTACTTAAAATCCTGCCACGAGTGCCGTATCCCGGAGAATAAAATCCAAACTCATTCAAGTCCCACAAAAAGACCTCCCATCTGGTACCGCTCTGTCTTGCTCACTGTGCTTCAGTCAGCTGGTGTTCACCTCTCTCCAGGATGTTTTCCTCAAGAACTTTTTGTTATTCAGATCTCAGTTCAAATGTCACTTCTTCACAAAGGCTTTCTCTGACCCCACATGACAGTGTAGTTCCTTCTCTCCACCGAGCTAATGTCACATTGCCTTGTTTTATTTTCCTTACAGTATTTTCCACCAGTGGAAATTATTATATTTATTAATTAGTTTACTTGTTTATTGTATTTATTTCCCCATTAGAATGTGAACTTTGTGAAGAGAGGAACCTTAGCTACCTGTTTTATGGTGGACTTGCCAATGACAAGAACAGTGCCTGGGACATAAAGCAGAGTTGAATGAATATATATGAACGTTTAGTATTATAGTATATGGTCAAGGTTAAGTCATATTTTAAATCCTGATCCAATAAGATAAAATTGGGGCAGCAGATTATGACATTAACAACATTATTAAATATTATATTTTGACTTTGCCATGAGGATTATTGACACATACTCTTAGTTGCTGGTAGCATGACATGAAATCTTATAGTTACACTTTTGTTTTCCCTTAGGACTCCACTGATGGATAACTGGTATTCCTTATCATATCTATACTTCAGCACTCTTGGAACTTTGGTGACGTTTTTTGTGGGAATGCTTATCAGTTTACCAACAGGTAACTCTCTAAACATTATTATTGATGTAATTACCTCCCTGTCGGGCTTTACTATATCTGTTTTATAGCTATGTATGTTATTTTACTATAGTCGTGTTAACAGCTAGTTTAATTATTTGTTCCATTTCACTCATGGGAAATTTGAGAGCCTGGACTTGAAAGAAGACGACTCATCTCTATTTGAATCTTTGTTCTGCCGTTCACTAGCTGCATGACCCTGGGGAAGTCTATGTAGCTACTCTGAGCCTTAGCTATCTTATGTGTAACATGAGGATAATAATAATTGACCTGCCTAGCTCACACGTTGCTGTAAGATAAAAATAAAATACTTGAAAAAATTGTCCATGGCTACTACACTGCCAGGGATTTTACACCCCTGCATCATGATCTTTTCATTGTCCTATGTTGACTGTTTGTAAACTGTAAAGAAACATACACATATAAGGAATAATAATTATAATCCTTATATCTAAACATAGTGGGAAGGCTTTTTTTCAGATGTTCATAAACTTAAAAAAAAAATAGTTTAAAAAAATCAAACTGGTATTACACATAGTACACACTGCTCTCTGGGATTGCTATAGAATCGTTATCCCAGGACTTCATTTTGTCCTTGTTCTGTGAATTCCCTTGGCCTCCCTCCTGTGTTGGATTCCCTACTGCCTGCATCCCGTTAATCCTAATTCTTGTTTACTCCCTTTATTGAATGGAACACATCCTATAGCATGTTCTTGAGAAAGAGTGGACAAGAGAAGAGATTTTTGGAAACATTGCATGTCTGAAAAAAATGTCTTTAATTCCTTGTTCTATTTGACTGATAATTTGTTTGAGTAGAGAATCCTAGGTTGAAAATAATTTTCTTGTTCCTGAGAGGATGTCTTAATTTTCTTCTACCTTACTATGTTGCTGTTGAGAATGCCAGTGCCATGCTGCCTGCTAACCCTTTGCATGTGACCCATTTCACAAGGACTGCCTTGCCCTAGGCCCTCAGTAGGGTCCTTTCAATCTGAAGAGCCATGTCCTTCAGTTCTAGGGCATTTTCCTATATTATTGCTTTTGTAATTTCTGGCCATTTTCTATTTTCTTTTTCTGGAAACTTCTGTCAGTCAAGTGTTTGAGTCTTGGACAGTTCTAATTTTCTTATCTTTTTTTTCCTATTGTCCATTTCTGTGTCTTTTAGATCTACTACATGGGATATTTTTTCAACTACTTTTCCAATAATTCTCAGAGGAGCACTCTGATCCAGTTTTGAGAATAGTCTGTAAGGGAAGAGGGCAGGTAGTAGGCTATTGCAGTAATCTGGGTGAGCGATCACGGTGGCTCAGACCAGGGCAATATTGTGGAGCTGGTGAAAGATGCCTGGCCCTCTTGGCCTGGTGGCATAGTGGTTAAGCTCAGTATGCTCCACTTTGGCGGCCCAGGTTTGCGAGTTCGGATCCTGGGTGCAACCTATACCACTCATCAAGCCATGCTGTGGCAGCGACCCACATACAAAATAGAGGAAAGATTGGCACAGATGTTAGCTCAGGGCCAATCTCCCTCACCAAAAAAAAAAAAAAAAAAAGTGCCTGGCCCCCTAATTTCCTATGTTCCCTCACCCATATGCATCCACAGCAACCACACTAGGGGAAGGCAGCTCCATTGCCCTCTTTGTCAAATGTGTAATAACTAGTCAGAAATCCTACACTTTGTCCAAGTATGTCTGATGTCTTTGTTTGCTTTATGCTACAAAGCTACCAGCACTGTGCCACTTTAAGGACTCCTACTACCAATCATTGTCTTTTGGCACCTGGATAGCACTATCTTTCCAACTTCTGTGACACTTGTATTTAGAATTAATAAATTATATTAGTAGTTAGTGGTGATAATATAATTATATAAGTAATGATATTAATTATAATATAATTATTATATAGTACAATGTATAATTATTATACATTTATAATAAAGTTTATAGGTATTTGTTACCTCTCAAACAGTTGTTTTTAATTATTCTCTTTCTTTTCAAAGAGGACAGTGTTTCCTTCTCATAAAAAAAATTACCAGCACAGTAGGTCTATTCTCTTATCTGTTTTGATATATTTTAAGACAGATTTTAAGCTTTTTGCACCAGTAACCCAATTGTTCAGATCTGGAATACACCTAACTAATCTCCTTATACTATTTGACCTTTAGTCCTTGTTCAACCCATTTTTTTTTTCTTTAAGAAAATGAGGTATCAGAGTACTTCCTTTCAGTACTCCTTTTTTTTTCCTTAAATGTTTTGATTCTAATAACCATAAACAACTAAATCTTTTGTTTTAAAAAGTAATGCTCTACCCAAATGAGCCAGCATCCAGTGATAAAAAACACTTCAACTTCATTAATTTCATAAATGACTTATTCCCATTTGACAGCAGCAGTGAGCACCTTGAAAAAAAATTTAGAGACATAAAATCCTGATGCTCCTTGGCAAATATATGTAAAAATCTACTGTAGGATACCAGGACTCTGGAAGAATTCCGGCCAAACAGACTTGGTTGGTGTCTCAGCGTCACCTGACTATGTACTGTGCTTCATGTCTCTTCATCAGTAGAGTGGGGTAAATGATTGCCTGAGTAGACCATAAGCTACGAGTGCAGTGATTGGTTTATTCATCTCTATCTCTCTAGCACCTTGTAGAGTCTCCAGCACATGGTAGGCACTCAGCAGTGTTGAATTAATTAATTTCAAGTTGATTCCATCTCCAGAACAGCAGAGGTTCCCATCTAGTATTTTACTAAAGTGGTGGTTCTCAAACATTAGAGTGCTTCAGAAATTTGGTAAGAGTCTGGATTCAGTGGCCCCACCCCAGAGGTTCTAATTGGATCAGTCCAGATTGGAGTCCAGGAATCTGCATTTTAAGTATGTCTCTCCTAGGTGATTTGGATAGAGGTAGTTTGAGAACCACTCTTTGAGACACATCGTTTTAAAAGCATCCTATTTGATCGGCAAATAAATGCCAAACCAGAGAATGATTTTGTATAAAGCAAAACCTTAGAGAAGAGAAATTGGATCAAACACCAGTCACATATTGTTTTTCATTTAAATAACATGTTCAACCATTTGTGTTTTCCTGCATTTCTTCACACACATCTTTATTCACAGCCACCCAAATTGGAGAAAGGCAACTCCACTGTCTGAAGCAAAGGTAGATGATTTAATATTTTATTGGTAGATCATGAAGGATGCTTTTAAACAAGTTTTCCTATCATTACTGGGCCAGATGACTCTTTCTCTGGTTGAGCCCCGGATGAGGGAGTTGGCTTGCATTTAAAAGCCATCTTATGTATCTTTAAACATTAGACTCATATTTATCACAGTAAGAGACTTGCAGAATCTGAGACTGACTGAGGGAAGGGAAATGGTGGGCTAAGTCTCCAGCACTATGTAGAAGATTCTCTTTCTCTTTGTGTTTTATGAATGCATAGACTTAACTGCACAAGTTAAATGCCTGTATGATGGACTGTCACTGGGTATTTACAGGTATCTTTTTAACAATGTAAATAATGTATATGTTTTTCAGGAGGAAGAAAACAAAACTTAGACCACAGATTCCTACTAACCAAAGAGGACTTTTTATCCAATTTTGATGTTTTTAAGAAAGTAAGTTGGCTTTCTTTTTTCTTAAATTAGTAAGACTGTGATTTTTATCATCAGGATAGAATACTAGCTAATCCTTAGACTCTCTTTTGAACTCTGATGGACAAGCAAGGTATTTTCCCTATTCTTTGATGATCTATTTCTGTTGTATATCTCTTCCTCAGTAGACTATGAAGCTGATTTAGAGAAAGAAAAACAGTAGTAACAATTATTTAGAATCGAATGAATGAACAGTTTGTTTTTTCTAATCACCCTGTTAACATTTTCTTTTAGAAGAAGCATGTTTTAAGCTATAAATCTCATCCAATGGAAGATGGTGGAACTGATAATCCTGCCTTCAACCATATTGAATTGAACTTCACAGATCAAAGTGGCAAGATCAAAGGGACTCATTTGTGAAGGAGCTTGGATACTAAATGATCTTAAACAGTGTCCCAGTTTTATATGTTTTCTAAGATAATTGGATCAGGTTTAGATTTTTTTGTTGTTGTTGTCTATCATGAGTGCTTTGGGGGTAAGTTTTGGGGGATAAGCTTTTGTTAAAGCAAAGTCCTGACTTTCTGTTCACTTACTACCCTCATTAATCGATGCTATTCTGGAATCAGGAGTTTCAGCATCAGCATTTCCCTCGATCTCTCTTTTATTTCAACGAACCTATAGTTGTGAAAGTTATGAGAGTTATGACTGCATCTCTGTTGAAAAGCTAATGCACACATATACACACATACTTGATGATCAAAAGCAGATTCTTAAATTTGGGTATTATTAAAAATATTTTCCATGCATTTGCTGCTAGCATATAAGTTTTGGGGTTTGCCATAATCATAACTTATATTGAAAAGAGCTTATCTCCTCTCTACTACATACTCTATTCTTAGGGAGCAATGAGGTGACAGGTCTCTGTTGTCTAGATCTTTGCTTCTCATTGACCCCTGTCAGCCCAGGGTGCATATTAACCTTGGAACAGAT